>NC_056737.1:399230731-399233231 GCF_019279795.1 Protopterus annectens | reverse complement strand
TTTCACAATTAATCCTGTTTTATTCTGAACTTTTTAGGGTATTTCCTACTATAATAAGATGGTGCTATTCAAGGGATATCCTTTGTGTCCCCCACCTGTTTGGGCTGACACTGGTATACCTATAAATTATTTTGCTATGTCCATGCCTTGGCATGATAAATCTGACATAGCAAAAAACTGAATACCTGAGGGAACTGAGCGCCTGATACGGGAGGGCTAATCTCACCTAAAAATCTCTGCCACTTCTTTCAGGGTACTCCAAAACAATATACACAACTTCATTTAACAAAAAGAGTGCAATGAGCTGTAAGCATTCTAAATGTTATAAAGACCCACGAAAGTGCCTTGCAGAAAGTAGACATCATGTTGTTGTGATTCTCACTAAACAGTAGAAGCCTATGAAGGCAGAGAGTGAAAAAAGTGTGCTATCATTCTTATAAGTCCGCAAGTCTGTGTGAAAAGTATAAACACTAAGCATCTGAAAAATGACCCGAGTTTTTATGACGGCATGCTGTATAAAGTCTAGCAGCAGATTCTTAGAAATTCTAAAAATGTTACAAGTTTGTGAAACAAGAAAGAAGGTCAAGCAAATGAAGTCTTCAGGAAAAGTGTGGCATTTTTGTTAGGAATTCCAGAGATTACACTACTTTGTATTGAGAAGTACAAGGCTCAAGCAACTGGAACATGAGGGCATGTTATAAAAAGTATGCCAAAAGGTTCTCAGGAATTCAAAAAATGACATAGGTCTTTGTGAGAAGTGTGAGGCTCAAGCTATCGAAAGATGATATCCTCAGGATGGCATGCTGTAAAAGTTTGCCAACAGGTTCTCAGGCATTGCAAAAATTATTCAGATATACTACAGTAGCTATGAAAAGTATGCCATCAGTGAACTACAGGTGTTGTCTCTCTGCAAAGTGTTTAAATATGTAAACACTGTGTTATAAACTACAAAACGAGGAGGCCATGCGCTGGCTACCTAATAAATTACTTTTCTGTTCTAGTAACTCATATGATGCCAGTACAAAATAGTTTTGCAGCTAGCAGTATAACTGTGAACTCTGGTATATGGCTGTTAAAAAAAATGGAATTCCATTTTCATGAGATGAAACTGAGGAACATTTCCCATGATTCTTAAAAGTAATTCCCACTCATTATTATGATTCCATTACAATTTCTTATACATTTATGTTGGTGTGTATGTACGTATTTACACACACACACACATATATATATATATATATATATATATATATATATATATATATATATATATATATATATATATATATATATATGTGGAGCTCTTTTGCCTAGGACACCAGTTGACCAAAGGCCAGCCCTGGAAGTAATGCTAGTTATGGTGAGCAAGTGGTCTAGTCAAAAATGACAAATTCCATGTAATTCTCATGTTTTCCAGTGTTGTTGTTTTCTTTTGGCTTTTCCCGGTTAAGGGTCGCCACAGCAGAACTCCGGTCCGCTAATGATTGGCAGTAGATTTTGACGAATGCTGAGGTGCCAGCTCGATGTTTAACCTTCAACGAAGGCACGCCCATTTACACAGGTCTTTCGAACGCCCACCCAACCATGGGGAGGACATGCAGACTCCACACAGAAGGCACTCCCCGCACTCCAGCCGAGAATTGAACGGGAGAACCTCTTACTGTGAGGCAACAATGCTACCGCTGCACCACCATGGTACCCAGTACAAATTAAGATTTACTGGTATTTTTCTCAGAAAAATGGAAAATGAGTGTCTCTAGATAAAATCAACCAAAACGAACTTGCTAATATCTAAGTTTGTCAACATCTTCTGCTTGGCAGTGTGAACGTTGGCTCTAGATGATTGTCACCATTAAAGTGACACCCAAATCCTATTTGTAAAAATTAAGAGAAAAAGGGGCTGTGAATGGATGAATGGAAATAATTCATAATCTGACACATTTCTTTTGTAACGCTTTTTCATTCATTTGCAGTGCTAAATATGCTATTCAATTGCCAACAATATAAACTTTAGAACACTGTAAATAAGAATAAATAACTGCTAAAACTAAACCATTCTTTTTTAATTAACAATCATCATTACCTTCCATCAATCTCCATGCCAAGTTTTTCCTCAGTTACAATATGTCCACTGCAGCTAAACTACCCTTGGAGGAAGAAGGGAAAATCTGCTAGAGGAAAGACAGTCTACTATACAACTAACTTGTTTAGAAATCAATACTTCTGAGATGTAAGGGGGCAAAAGCTCTCATCTATTTAATATCTTTTGTTTTTTTTCAATAAAGAAATATCAATTTCTAAACACGTTATAAGTACTTAATTACTGTGAAGTCTGAAATGAAATTAGTGACATTTTCATAGTTCTTTTCCTTGATTTTAAGGAGACACAGCCAGCAACCTTGATGCTCAAGAGATACCAGTTTTCCCTGTGGATTAATGCTTTTCTGTAAGGGTGAGGGGCATCTTACCCCCTAAGGCTGGAAAAAGTTTGTACCTCACT
>NC_056737.1:399048231-399228231 GCF_019279795.1 Protopterus annectens | reverse complement strand
TATTGATGGTGCATGAAAGCGCTAACCAATAAATTCGTGGATTTGGTTTCGTGATTTGTGGATTTCTCTTTTTCCCTTTTGTGGTTTATAGTTGTTTTGTTTGATATATATATATATATATATATATATATATATATATATATATATATACACACACATACATATATATATATGCTAAACATACAGGTATGTATATACACAGCTAAATAATTCATGGTAGTCAGTTAAAGAGTTTATTCTGCGAAGGAGTAAGGAAACCAGAGTACCTGAATAAAACTAACAAGCCACATGGAGAACAGGAACTCCAAACAGAAACAATGATAGGAAGTCAGTACTAAATTCCAGACCATAATCTTATCACCCATATCAGCCATGTAACCAGAGGAATGATTATTTCATACAGAATACATGGCAGCACCCAACTGCATTGAAATTTGACTATGAAGATAGTTAGGGACATGAGGAGGATATGATATGTGACCATGGGTTGTGTCAGTTTTTTTCATCTGAGTAATCAAAATAGACTGTGATTTCCTCTCAACAGGCAAATTTCCATGCATGCTTTCAGATCAATTTTATATTTTACCTCTGACGTGGCACTATTAAATATTATATTTTCAGCTGCATCTGTCTTTCTAAACCATTCTGTGTACTACATAACTTTTGTTTTACTTTTTGTTAAAATTCTTCTTCACTGGAATGAAATGGCTTCCCTGCACCTTCCAAGTTAATCCTCCATACATTTAGTGAAATCTTCACTAATGAGGTTTGTTGGCAGTATATGCATGTCTCCTCCTGAACTGCCTATGTCTTATCTAAAACATCCCACACTTGAAGACCAATGCATACATGAATATATCTTGTACAATCTCCTAATCTGTTCACTATGGCTATAAACGGATAAAAATCATATATTTTGTATCTTACCTCAATGTTCAATGCAATATAAACCTCTGTGTAGCAAGGAAGTAGTTTCTACTACTTTTGATTTTGTTCTAACCATAACTGATCTGATGTAGGTAAACATTCTGATATGGTTTTCTTTTTTAGCTAATCTTTATCTTTCCATAAATGCACTGTATGTCCCCAAAAGATAACTTTAAACCTGACCTCTCCTGCACAATCCTCTATCTATTCAGATGCAAAAGGTACTGAGATTCTGTAACCTTTTTAAGGAGTAGCACTTTGTTATCTTTCATTCCTCTTTAATGTATTGAAGGTCTTTTCTTTTTCTCTCCCTCCTCCTCAATGCGGTGGGCTATGATTTGATTAATTATGCTATGTAGCAGGGTTGCAGGGGAGATTTGGGGATGTAAACCTCCCCCCCAAAAAAAGTTAATCTTTAACTTTCCAGAAAAAAAAAACAATTTTGCTGAATTTTTGACCATTTTTTTCTATTAAGGAAAGCTGCAGCCAATGAAATGAGCTAGACCCCTGAGATAATGAAGGATACTAGTGAGTGTATGATTCTGAGGGATATGCTGGACACAAACAGAAGCTTGTTTCAGCAGGATTTTGTTATTACTTGTCACTACAAGATAAAGATGCCTACTGTGCAGTGAGTGATGCAAAATAAAGAGTAAGGTGTAGTGATATGGATCTACTAATAGCAATCAAAAGTATTGTAGCAGTCAGGACCAATGACTTCTCATTAACTACTATTTATTGAGATCATAAAAGCAATCAAAACAGTGATAAAGATTGCACCCTTTCATCCTGTAAACATTTCTGAATCACCAAACCATTAAAAATCAGGCACTTAAATACTAAATCAATTAAACAATTAAAAAACGTACAGTAATTTAAAGGTACCTTGGACATAAAAATCACATTCACAATAAAAGCCAAGAAGTTGAATAAATGTATACACAGTTAAATAAAATTGGTCCTTAAATTTAAAATGGACTGTAAGGAAATACTCTTGTTAATACCAGGGGACTGCGAGGCATGTAGTCTCAATTGCCATTTTAGTTCTTTCTCTTCAAGCGTAGACTTGAAGTCACCCCCCTCCCACCGGGATTAATCTTGAATTTCTCTAAAATTACAAAATTAACACTTGGAGCTAGTAGTAATGTGTTTAAATAAAGCATTGTTAATAATGTGCTTACTAATTTGATGCATATGCTTGTAAATTATTTTCCTCAGTGATCTTTCAGTTTTACCCACATAGAAAGTTGGGCACCCTTAGCACTTAGCCAAATAAACTACCTTCTTGGCTTTGTAATTTCCTTTAATAAGAACGAATGTCATTTTCCAAAATGAAACTGTCAACCTCCAGAATATATTGGCATTGACCACATAGTTCAACTTAGTAGTACAGTTATTTTGCAAGTTCTTACAGGGTAACTCTCTCTCTCAAAATGTTGCTTTACTTTGAAACCTGTTTTAAGAAGAAATGAAGGATTGTGACCTATAAACTGATAAATTTCTGGGTTGCCCCTTAAAATGTTTCAGTTTTTCTTAATAACATTTTTAATTTCTCTTGCCTGTGGGCCATAATCCAAAACTAAAGCCCTCTCAAAATTTCCATTTAATTTTTCACTAATGTAGTGTGTCAAACCTACCCCTAATAGGGGATTAAACTTCTTGCCCCATTGAGACTGTACATACATCCTAAATCTTCAACTAGAGAGGCTGGATAACCTCGGGCTAAAAACATTTTTGCTATAACTCCCATTTCTTTTATAACGTCTTCATAATGTGAGGTCATCTTAGCAGCCCTGATACACTGAGCTTTTATGATACAATTTTTTTGACTAAGTGGGTGACAGCTGGAAAATTCTAAATAAGAATTACTGAAGGTTGGCTTCCTATAAATGTATGATTTAAAGCCTTTCCAGTATTGTAAACCACTGTGTCCAAATAATGAATCACTCCCTTACTAAAACTGTGTGTAAATTTTAAGAATGAAGTATTATTAATATATCGTATAAAATTATCAATATCTTGCACTGGCCCATCCCATAAAATAAAAATAACATCCAGGTATCTAACATATAATTTAATGTGATTAAAAAAATTACCTCCAAAGACAAAATTAGATTCCCATTCTAAAAGCACAAGATTAGCATAAACGGGGGTGCAAGAGGCCCCCATGGCAACACCTTTAACTTGTTTAAAAAAAACTCCCATTTGAAAAAAATAAAATTGTTGTCTAAAACCAAAGCCATCAGATCATAGATCAGATTCATCTTATCATTATCGAAAGAAGTAAATCTCACTAAACTATTATTTATAAAATCCAATCATTCATCTTTAGGTATAGAAAAGAACAAATTGATCATGTCTATGGTCAAAAATGTAATGTCCTCTGACCAAAGCTCAACTTTTAATCTCCCTAAAAAATCCCAAGAATCTATAATGAGGTGGGCACCTTTATTGTAGATTGGTTTTGGTCACCTATCAATGACTAATCTATTGGGTTATGTCTTGGCCCCACATCCTGCCAATATTGGTCTACAAGGTGGTTTGTCCACATTCTTGTGAATTTTAGGGATACCAAAAACAGTGGCATCTACTGGATTCTTAACCTTCAAAACACTGTAAATATTCTGGGAGATTCTCTGATCTAACAGATACTCCTTGAAATAGGAGTCAATTCTTTGATAACTAATATTGAATTAAAAAAAAATCAAATATAACAATCCCTCCACCATTATCAGGTTTCATAATCTGAATATTTTTGTCATTTCTGAGCTTATCGAATAACTCTCTCACTCTTCTCCACTTAAATTTTATTTTATTTTACATTTGTTTATCAGGAAGGTCCGACTGGACAGAGCTGTCCATTTTCAGCAGAGGCCCTGTGAGAAAAGCTCCAGAACAATTGCTAACATACTATACATAAGATATTTACACATTCAGTTATAAAAATATAGCAGACTAACATATGATTGCATAAGATATTTACATAAGCACAGTGGTTTAGACATACAATTAAAAGTATAGCAGGTAGTAGCATATGATGGTTGTTCATACAGTATGTTTAGTAGAAATAATCTTGAAGATGTACTGAAGATAAGACAAGAAAGGAAAAACTAAAAAGGAGGAGAATATAGACAAGTTTATATAATGTGCATAGACATTTTAAGGGAAAGCTTTTCAACTTAGTCTGGGGAGAGTTAGTGGGTGTAGATGGGACAGTGGGGAGTAGGCGACAGTGAGTTAGTAAGTAACGTGTGATAATACATAGTGCATCTGTTGGAGTTTTAAACAGGAGGTTGGATAGTGGGTAGGAGAAAGGAGTTAGAATATGTCAGCCAGATGCTAGGCAGTTACAACTAATGTGTGATAATATATAGTGCATCTCTGGGAGTTTTAAAGAGGTTGGATAGTGGGTAGGGGAAAGGAGTTAGAATATGTCAGCCAGGTGCTAGGCAGTTACAAGTAACGTGTGATAATATACAGTGCATCTGTGAGCGTTTTAAAGAGGTTGGATAGTGGGTAGTGGAAAGGAGTTAGAATATGTCAGCCAGATGCTAGGCAGTTGCATGTCCAGGACTTGTTTAGTCTGAACTTTTATTTTTATACTTAACCTGAAGGTTATAAATATCATCAATAATAGCTTTCCCCAAAACTGCTAAAGTGGGTGCAAAGGAGGATTAAAAGTGCTCTTCTTTCTAAGTACTTGGGTGTTGCTTAAAGCTTTTGAATTAACATCAGTTATTTATTTATTTATTTATTAAGTTTATTTTATTAAGTCACTTTGAAACCTGTTCTGAAATTTAAACAACAAAAAATAAAGAAAAAGTGACTGTATTATATATATGTTTTTGATTGCTACTATGCTTTTAAAAGTCTAATTGCTATTCTTAACTGCTCTTGTTGATAGGCTGCTGTGTCATGTGGTGTGTCTGAATGGTATTTAAAAATGTTTATATGGCTGTATGCAAGACACTGAAGAAGGATGGTTTGTATCTGAAAGCTTTGTCGTTTTATTAAAAGTTTTTGACAGTGTGGAGTATTACTTTTTTTTTCTTTTGTAAAACACTTCCCATTCTTCAAAAAACAAATAATTTTTAATGTCACCATTCAGCTTTTCAATTTCCGTCAACAAACTGTTAAGATTAACATCACTATATTTTATAATCTTCTGCATACATTCAAACCCAAATTTGTTGAACATTTCAGTAAACTCGGTGTACATTTCATCATTAAAAGCTAACCCTAATGGGAATTTAAACAATCTCAAGCCCTGGGGACAATCTTAACTTCCAAACACTTCATTAAATATGCAATGTCCATTTGCAACTGTTTGATTTTAAAAAGTTTCTTTTTGAATAAGAATATTAAGACTTTCAATGAATCACAAGAATTCCAGTCATATTAAGTGTTAGAACACCTGGGATTAGGTTTGTCAGTTTAGAAATTAAAGTTATTATCAATAAACTGTTCAAAGGAACCCAAACTACTCTTAACACTTGCCTTGTTAAAATTCAAGCAAGTTTTCTGTGGAATAAGCTCCCATTCTAAGTGAGCGGTGTTATTAGAAAACATCTTACCATTCATAACGTTATTATTTACTGATCCTGAAGTTACCGTTACATGGGTCTTTTTTAGGAACAGTACCTTTAGGTCTAGCTCCACGTCTCTCATATTCTTCTCGAATGAAACTAAAAGAAGCCATACCATTCTCGTTGTGGTCATCCAAAAGTGGTGAACCTCCACCATTAACACCAGGAACAGAGTCTCCTCCACTGCAGCTTGTTTGAATGTGTTCTCTATTTGAAGCAAACACTGGGGGACTAACTTGCTTCTGTGTCTTTGAAAACATGTTTTTCCAGTTCACTGATAAGCTCAATCAGCCATGTAAGCTCTCCTTTGATGATCTGAATTTCTGAATGCATCCTATTAACCTCGTCCTGGTGAACTGGAGAAAAAAATAGAAGGAAGGTCGTCCAGAGAGTTCATTTTTGACGGCAACCACAAAAGTACGACTAATAAAGATGTGATGTGATTTTTTTTATGTTCAATGTACCTTTAAATTACTGTATACTTTTTAATTGTTTAATTGATTCAGTATTTAAGTGCTTGATTTTTAATTGTTTGACGATTCTGAAGTCCTAGAGTTTACAGAACAAAATCGTTCAGTCTTTATCACTGTTTTTATTGTTTTTATGGTCTTAATACATACTATTTAATGAGAAGTCTGATCCTCCTGACTGCTGAAATACTTTTCATTGTTATTAGTGATACAAAATACTCTGAATGGTATCTTGATTGTATGTCAGTAGTGAAATAGATATATCAACCAACTGTACCTTTTACAGCATTTTTAGTTCATCTGGTGAATGATGAAACCGTTAGTACTGTTAGAATAGAGAAGTACTTTTTCAGTGCAATATGTTACCGTTTTTCTCTGTATTGTCAGCCACTAACTCCCATTTCCCCATCTGACGTCTCCTGATCCTGAGCCAGTAACTGAAACTAGGTAATCTGGGTCAGAGAAAGAGCTCTATCCCTCTACAGCAAGACTCCAGGTTTTGTAAAATTATATTATGATAATAAAGTGATCCAAAGCCTTTTGAATCCTAATTGTCGTACAATGCTATAATATCAAATGTTATAATGTCACTGCTGCTGTCTAAAATTAGCTTCAATATGACAACTGCTTTGGTATAATTACTTGATTACCTTGCAGGATGCTCATCTTTTTGCTATCTATATGCCAAGTAGCTAAAGTACACTCAGGAGTTTGGGTGATAAGTTGGAAATGGGGTAATGTGACCATTAAACATGACTTATTCCAAAGAATGAATAAGAAGGACCTGACACCACTAGACATGAAAAGCAGGACTGCATCATGTGGTCTTATTTTACTTGTCATGTGTGCTGTCATCTTCCTCCTCCTCTACCTCCTCCTCCTCATCATTATTATCAGCCCTCACTTTTCCATATTTACAGTGGAAAGGGTGCCATGTTAACTGGCATCCCTTCCCTCGGGTGTCTTCTCTCTTACTCTGCTGTTATCTTCTTCTCATATCACAAAATGTCACTCAGCACAAAATGGGGGTTTATTTTTATTTGTAGCTCTTAATACCAAAATGCCAAAGTGCCTTTTTTCAATTTTCTGATGATTTTTTAATGCTGCAAAGTGCCTGTAATCCAAGGAAAAGTATGACCATGTAAACTGTTTTTTACAATATATGATACAGTACAATATTTATCTTGGTCACTTCTACTGTTCTGCCCTTGCTCCAAACAGAAAAGCTTCTCATCAACTTTTTTACTGTTTCTTCATACGTCAGTTCTACTGCATGACTATCAAAAACTAAATCAGAGTTTGCAGATGTTCTCTTATGCAGTCTGATATGGAGGATCACCAATGCATCTCTTAGGATGTAGGGGAAAAAAGTCGTGACCCTAGTGAAGATCCACGTGGATAAAGGAAGAGCATGCAGACTCCACCTGAAGACACCCAAATGAGGACAGAAACAGTACACCAAACTCTCTGTGGTAGAAAAGCTAATTGCTTAAACACTATGTCAGAGAATCCTAAAATTCAAACATGGTTGCTTTAATGAGGTAGTAAGATGGAATGAAAAAAAAGTCTAAGCTGAAAGGATGAAGTAAAAAAATGAAATCTGATAGTTTAGAGTGAAAGACTAACTGTTATAATGTCCATAACCTTGGCATTTTATACATTATTTGTATATTACTCTCCCAGTATGCACTTTTATTAGCTTAAACATTAGTATTGTAAACTAAGAAAAAATACATGTCTATGCACTGCAGGACCAGTCCTGCACTGTGTTGCTATTTCCAGTTGTTTTTGGCAGCAGATATTTTACGGACAGGGTACAAACTAAGTAAGAAACAATGACATCTCAAAAAGAAACTTATTCAGAAAAGCGAAGAAAAAAAGACTAATGGCAGGATGTAAGAAGAAAGAATGCTTCCATATTTATGACCTACTGTAAAGAGGTAACTATTCTGGCAACTTAACATTAGAACTCAGCAAATCTGACAGTAGGGGGATCAGCCTTCAGAACTTTCAATGCAGGATTACTTAGCAGGCTTGGAGATATATGTAACCAATAATTTCAGTGTGATCATTTGAAAATAAATGTACATACTCTGATTAATTAAACAGTTCAGTATGAAATCTGCAACTGAATTGGTCTGCATTTTTGTGAGAACAAAGACTTTCATCATGTAAAGAAAGTATCTAAAAGCAAAGATTCTGTGCCATTTGTGGACTACAAACCCAGCTCTGTAGCACAGAAGGCTAAATCCCTGATTGCAATGCGAGCAATCCAGCACTGACTTGTGGGCATTGAAGTATCCAGCTGGAGTGAAGGGAGTGAACTGCTGAGGGAAGGGAAGCATCCTGTTACGCTGGTGTTGAGAGAAAGTCAGCTTAAAGGCCAGGACATGCATACTCACAAAGCAGTGAATGCTGCTGCTGGGGAAATTAACTGGCAAAGTCAGTAGGCCTAGCACCACATGCAGCAGCACTCATCCTGGATTAACTGCAGATGGGATTTGTTTCCAGAAAAAAAAAAAAAACTTGTGACAATGTTGACTCTGCGCAGTGACTACTTTTGTAGTTTCCAATCCCTGTTATAATTAGGTCCCAGTTCAAGGTTGTTCTCCCAGCTAGGCTGGTCCTTGGTCTTGGAGATGCAGGAGCGGCCTTAGGTCAACTGGTGCCCTAGGCAAAAGGGCTCCATGGCGCCCCCCACCACACCACCTGTTGCCCCCATCCTGGTCTACCTGCACCAAATAAATACTGGAAAAGCACCCCTGCTAGAGTGGCGCCCTAGGCAGCCGCCTAGTTGGCCTATGCCTAAGGCCGGCTATGTGGAGATGAGCTAGATTTTTAAGTCAATGGGGCAAAGAAAAACCTAATAGGCTGGCTGATGGTCACACTGACAATGAGGAGAGAAAAAGATACAGAAAAAATGTCCTTTGCATCTTGAAAAAATGAGTCCCTCCAAATTCAGTTTTAAGTCACTTCCGTTTCTTTTTCATCTCATCGTTTCTATTTTGTAATGTAATTATGTTTAATGGTACTAATGATAATTTTTACAATATGCTACTTATGTCACTTTTTTGTTACTCTGCAACGTTGAAGAAATTGCTCTTTCACTGAAGAATTGTTTTCCTTTCCAGAGGACTAACTGTAAAACAGTAATCTTAGGTTTCATTCTTTAAACTGTAACTGCATACCCTTTTCAAACTTCGCTCCTTACTTGGAACTCCTCCCTTCTTTAGGTAATGTAGTAAATACTTGATTGTGATGAATGCTCAGGAAATAACATTTACTTTACCTAAAGTGTGCTCTGTAGCAGTCACATTTAGTTCTGACTACAACCCAGAAGGTTCTGATTAAAGGTCCAAGTGCTGCAGCAGCTGGTTGAGAAGAGATGAGAGTGAGAGTGGTCCATCTGGCAGGGAGGGGGTGTTAGTAGAGTCCTGCCACAACAGCTTCTCTGGGGAAAACTGCCAGGTACTGCAGATTTTGCAATCTAAGTAGGAGCAGAGGAGTGTTAGCCTGCCAGTCAGTACACACTCCAGCAGAAAATTGCAACAGCAACGACTCACACTGAATGTCCAGCACACTAGACACCACATTACAGTGTTTTCCAGCCAGTAAGAATGGGAATGTACTTAAAAAAAAAAAAAAAAAAAAAAAAAAAGAACTAATCACTGCTGTATGAAAGCCTTGCTCCCTGACATTTACTTCCTTCTCTTGATGTTGTAGGAAGCCAGTGGTTGTGTGTTATGGTCCTATAGAGACAAAGACTTTATATTAATTAACAGGAGGATCAAAACTGAAAAAAGAAGAAAAAGTACAGTTTTGTACCTACCATAAATGTAGATGTTCGAAGATCCACATTGCTGCAGTCATAACCTGTGGGTAGTCCGCTGTCCTCGGTCGGCCCGAATACCAAAGTATTAGGCTGGCGTCGGTCATGGGCGCTCAGAACTGACGTCAGTGCGTCCCAGTATTAAAGCGCATGACCGACGTCATATCCTCAGTCTTTTCTTGCCCCAGATGTCAGAAGTCCCAAAAAGAAAGGCCACAGCCTAAAAAAGAAAAAACTTCCAAAACCCATGTACAACCAATATCTACAACCTAAACAAACAAACACTCCAAACTACAGAGGGGAAGGAGGGAGGGTAAATTGGACTGCAGCAATGTGGATCTTCGAACATCTACATTTATGGTAGGTACAAAACTGTACTATGTTCTTCATCTCACATTGCTGCAGTCATAACCTGTGGGTAGAATCCCAAAGCAAAAGTAAAGGGAGGTTGGCCAAATCATAAAGCATTGGGGGCTGCTAATAAGCCCTGCAAGACTGCAGTGGCAAACCCAGCCCTAGACTTGGAATAAAGAGGAAGATGGTAATGTTTAGAAAAAGTGTGCACTGAACTCCAAGTAGCTGCTTCCAAAATATCTTTGGTAGCTACTCCCCTCAAAAAAGCAGTAGAAGTGGCAGTAGCCCTAGTGGAATGAGGTCTGATTCCAGCCGGAATCTCCTTACCATGATGAGAATAACAAAAGGCAATACAATGACCAATCCACTTAGAAATAGTTTGTTTAGAAATAGGTTTCCTGAGAGCTCGAAGCAAAAGAAACAAATAACTGTTGAGACTGTCTGAAACTTTTAGTCCTGCTCAAATAATAACGCAACTGCCTGTGAATATCCAAAGTGTGCAAAATTTTCTCCCCTTTATTTTGGGGATCAGCATAAAAAGTAGGCAAATGAATAGATTGGTTCAGAGCCACATTAGAAACCACCTTAGGCATAAAAGTAGGGTTAGTACGCAAAGACACCCTGTCCTTATGAAAAATCAGGAAGGGCTCAACTGCCATGAGAGCCTGCAATTCAGAAACCCTTCTAGCAGACGTAATGGCCAACAAAAAAGCAGTCTTCCAAGACAAAAACTTTAACTCAGCCATAGCTGCAGGTTCAAAAGGAGGAAAAGTAAGTTTTTCCAACACAAAATTGAGATCCCAGGAAGGAGTAGGAGCTCTACGTGGGGGTCTTATGTTCTTTGCCCCTCTAAGAAATTGTTTAAACAAAGGATGAGAGAATAATGGTGGGTCACAGTCATAGTGAGCAGAAATGGCCGCAGCATGAACTTTTACAGAGGAGAAAGACAAACCTTTGTCTAATAATTCTGTAAGATATTGAAGAAACACTCAAATTAGGCCTGGAAACATCAAAACTCTTTGCTGTGCGCCAAATAAAAAATCTCCTCCATTTATCAGCATAAACTTTCCTTGTACTAGGCCTTCTGGCCTCCAAAATAACATCCAAAACTTGTTGAGGAAGCTTCGGCCCTTCAGGTTCTAGAACAGAATATGCCAGGCTGTTAGATGCAGGGACTGAATCCTGACATTGAGGAAATGATTGCCCGCCTGGGACAAAAGGTGTGGAATTGAAGGCAAAGGCCAAGGAGGCTCCCGTACTAAACTCCTCAGCAGAGGGTACCAGTGCTGTCGAGGCCAATCTGGAGCTATTAAAATCATGGAGGGCTTGTCTTGTCTGACCTTCAAGAGCACCTTGGGAAGAAGAGGCAGAGGAGGAAAGGCATAGACGTGAAGATTGCTCCAACTGAATGATAGAGCATCCACTTTCCAAGCTGTGGGATGAAACATTTTTGTGCAAAACTTTGGCAACTGGAAATTCAGTGGAGAAGCGAACAGATCTATGTCTGGAGTCCCCCATAGCACTGTCAACTGTCGAAATATATGAGGATCCAACTTCCACTCATGGGGATCCACCATCTGTCTGCTCAAAACATCTGCTAAGGAGTTCTGTGCTCCTGGCAGAAACCTTGCCTGAAGAGTGAGGTGCATACTGAGAGCAGTCTCCCACAGAATCATAGCTTGTCTGCAAAGAGGGTACGAATGGGTTCCCCCTTGCTTGTTGATGTACCACATGACAGTTGTGTTGTCTGTTTGAATCAACACTTGTCCCGGGTGAAGTAAATCCTTGAAAGCCATCAATGCAAATTGGACTGCTAACATCTCCTTCAAGTTGATATGTAAATGTTGAAGTCTGGCAGGCCACGTGTCTTGAACCCACTTTCCATTGAGGTGCGCTCCCCAAGCCTTGTCCGAGGCATCTGTCGTTAAGATCTGACTCGCCTCTGGTCGGGCCACAGAGAGTCCCTTGTTTAGGTGACATTCCTGAGCCCACCACAAAAATTCCTTTTGAATGCAAGGTATTATTTGAATGACAGTGTCCAGATCGTGGCAGTGTTGTGTCCATACATTTGAGATACCATTGTAGCTTCCTCATATGCAGTTTGGCATTGGGAAGCACCAGAATACAAGATGCCATGAACCCCAAGGCTTGAAGGACTGTCCTTGCAGTCAGCCTGGACCATAGAGACAATTGCTGGAAGTAAAGTGTAAGGTTTCTTTGCTTTTCCGGGGTCAAAAAAGCCATCTGGGAAGCTGTATTCAGTCTCACACCCAGAAAGCACATTTCCTGAGAGGGTACTAGACTGGACTTTGTTTCGTTCACAGAATACCCTAGGCACCTTAACACTGCCATAACATACTGTAGATGGTGAAGAAGCTTGTTTCCGTCTTGAGCAAGAATCAGGCAATCGTCCAAATAAGGATAAATTTGTATTCCCCTTAACCTTAAGAAGGCTATCACCGGGGCCAGAACCTTTGTGAACACCCTGGGCGCAGTAGATAAGCCAAAGGGCAATGCAGAGAACTGATAATGTAAAGTCCCAGCCCGAAAACGCAGGAATCTCCTGCAACTGGGTCTGATAGGAACATGAAGATAAGCCTCTTTGAGATCCAGAGTTACCATCCAGTGATCTTTGCCCAACAGAGGCAGAAGTTGTTGCAAAGTCAACATTTTGAATTTTGGAATGTCCAGGTAAGTGTTGAGGAGAGATAAATCCAAAATTGGTCTCCAAGTGTTTCCTTTCTTTGGTACAAGAAACAGGCGAGAATAAAATCCTAGGCCCACTTCTGACAAAGGGACTTGCTGTATAGCCCCCATTTGAAGAAGCAAAGAAATCTGTTTGTGAGCCTCTACTCTTTGCTGAGGAGGAACGTCTGGCATGCCTTTGAAAGGAGGCAATGTGTGGAAATAAAACTTGTAGCCTCAGTTTATAATGTCCAGTACCCATTTGTCCTGTGTGACTAAAAGCCAGTTTTGCTTGAAAAGTGCTAACTTTCCCCCCAAAGGAGCTGCCAGACAGGAGGGATCTGGCAGCTGAAGATGTAGGTCATTGGGCCTGTTTACGAAAGGACTGGCCCCTGCCCTCACTTGTAGATGGTGCAGGGGAACTCCACGTTCTAGGCCTGAAAGAACCCTGAGCTCTGCCCCTACCACGTCTAGATCTGCCTCTAGACTGTAAATCAGAAGAAGGGTAAGCCCATCCCTTAGTAGGCCAATTTCTGCTAAACTTAGGGGGCTGCAAAGGAGCATCCAAAATTCTAGCTTTAACATGCTCTGACAAACTCTGATCCGTAAGCCAGGCGTGCCTGCGAATAACTGATCCAGTGGCAGCCACCCTGGAAGAAGCCTGTAAAGCATCAAAACCACACTGCAAGGAATGCTTACCCACCTGATCAGAAGCATGAACCAACTCCTGTAATTCTTTACACTCTATGCCCTCTGCTAAAGCATCCACCTTAGATTTTAATTGAGTAAGGAGAAAATTCTGGTACTTTAACATATGAAACTGGCAATTCAAACCCTCATTGCTAGAGTGGAGGAGGTGTACACTTTTTTACCCCACCTATCCAAAGCTCTGGATTCTCTATCCATAGGAACTGGATTCTTTACAGCAGAAGCCCTGACACCCTTAGGTCCCTGACTAATAGTTTCTGGGTCAGCCCTTGGGCTCTTATACAGATATTTATGAGCCTCAGGCACCCTGTAATACCTATCTGGTTTAACTGGCGCAGGAGGCAAAGAGTCTGGATTAAGGGAAGCCTCAGAGAAAACATCCTGAACAACATTCAAAACAGGAGGTATAGCTAAGGGCCGATGTTGAGGCAAAAACAAAAATTCCCTAAGCCTCTTTCGGGAATCTGAGAAATCCTGACCTTCCCATCTAAAATGCTCCCTCATAGAATGTAAGGTTTCTGAAAAGGAAAAATCCTCTGGAGGAGAAGCAGAAGGAGTGGAATCCTCTGCGTCCGAATCTGAATAAGGAGGAAAATCCTGAGTGTCTTCAGCTGAAGACTCTGAGTAATCTGAAACCTGTTCCAAACTTTCCACTTCTGGCTCCACCCTAGGCCTCTTATCTGGAGGGGGCATAGAACCCCTGATTAAGGAAATTAAATCTTCTGCCATTTTAAGCATATGTTTGTTAGGCACAGAGCCTGCAGAACTAGGACTGACACCTGAAGAGGGCAAACCAGGCCTGGCCTTAGAGGGTACCTTAGAGACTGAAGGAGAAGGCCTAACCACCTTAGGCAAAGAAGGGAGTACAGCAACCTGAGAGGCCCCTACATCCTGACCTGACTCCTGTGAGGCCACATCTTGCAAAAGCAAAGTCTCCCCCTGAGACTCAGCTGAAACCTCGGTTGGAGCTACAGCTTCCAGCGTAGTTTCCAAAGAACCGGCGTCCGGAACGGACGACTCATCCTGCTTGGACCTTAATGACTTATCCTTGCGCTTCTTAGCAGAAGCGGGCGTCGGAGGATCCAACGGCATATTATAATTACACCGCTTCCCAAAGACCAGCCTAGCGCAATCTAACCTACGTTTAATGGTGCATTTATTAAACCTAGCACAAAAGCGACACCCGACTACGTCGTGCTCAGGCCCCAAACAAGGAATACAAAGAGAGTGGTAATCCCTATGCGGTATTTGTTTCCCACAAGAAATACAATTATTCACTTTTTCTGACATCCGGAATTAACTGAGGCAAGAAAAAACAAAAAGATTCCCCAACGGGGTACTTAGCCCAACTTGGTTTCGGTCTGAAACTCGAAATACGAAAATTTCAGAACGCCGAACGGCACTTGCAAACGCTGCTTCTGCTTCAGACCATGCGGCAAAAAAGACTGAGGATATGACGTCGGTCATGCGCTTTAATACTGGGACGCACTGACATCAGTTCTGAGCGCCCATGACCGACGCCAGCCTAATACTTTGGTATTCGGGCCGACCGAGGACAGCGGACTACCCACAGGTTATGACTGCAGCAATGTGAGATGAAGAACATCTAAATATTTTATATACTATTTGCAAATAAAAAAATGTCCTTTGTAATCTGTCACATTATATTTCTTCTGTCTGAGACAGAAACAGGATTATGCTCCACCCATCCGTCATTGAAAAGACTCCTCTAACTTTACAATCTTTCTGCAGCTTTGAGATATCCTGAATGTATATTCAATTGGTGTGTAGAATGTCAGTGTTTTACATTCAGGATTCCAATCAGCCTAATTGTAAGACAATATGAAGTGACATCACAAATGATATAATCCTTTTTCGGCTTTTCCTGGTTAAGGGTCACCACAGCGGATCACCGGTCCACTTATGACTGGCAGTAGATTTTACGGTGTCGAGTTGCCAGCCCAGCACCCAACCTTCAGAGAAGGCACACAAACACTCATGCACCTCCCTGCATGTCTTTTAAAGTTTAGTCAGTCGCAGAGAGGACATGCAGACTCTGCACAGAAGGTGCTCCAGCCAAGAATCGAACTGGAAAACCTGTTACTGTGAGGCAACAATGTTAACTGCTGCACCACCGGGGCCAACGTGACATCACAAATGATAACACTGATAAACCAGAAAGTCTATTTGTGACAGTGAACTAGCAACTAAACTAGTTTTGCATTGATTGTTTTTGCAAAGGTGCTATGATCTGTATCATGAGAATTTAGGAATGACAGCTCATCGCAATTTCTAATACTAGAGTTTAATACAAAAATAGATTTATCCCTGCTTGGAAGAACACTGCTCAGTTACACACTTCTTAACAGAAATAAAGCTGCCTTATGAATTACTTTATCAAAATTAAATTCTCTCACATAATGCATCATGTTAACTGAGAGTTAGAAGTATACGTGAAAACAATAAAAAAACTGTTTGGGAAGACAGACTTTTCAACAGGAATAAACAACTACCTGCTCTGCATGTACCTAAAACAGAAACTCCCTACAAAAAAAAAAAAACAGTACTGCTACTGATAGCAGGCCAGTGGCAGAGTGAATCAGCATTTTGTTTAAACGACAACAGATAAAGGCTTTAATAAAACTAAACTTAGCTCAGAAGCATATTTAATTGTTGCAACTCACTAGCTACAGTGGGCAAAACAGCTTTATAGGACTGTTAAACATAGAAACAGGAAGGTCAGCAAGATAGCTAGGAGTGCCAAAAGATGCACCTCTATGCTTTATCCCAGTTGATATACAAGAGGGAACTGGGCAGTACTTTTGTACATTTACCAAGCACCCCAGTATCCTACCATCTATGTGTGGATTTGCATATCTAGTTGTGTACGGCCAACCCCTAGTAATAAAATGACTCTCTTATTTGCACGGCTGCAGTTTGAGTTTCAGCGATAACAAGTTTCTGTTCCCAGGACCCATTAAGTTGTAATTACTACCACAAAAAGAAAAGTAGAAATGAGTGGCACACTTACACAAACGTTATTACAACCAAGACTAAGCTTTGAATATGCTAACCCAGATAGTTCTGTATCCATAAAGAGAATGCTGAAAAATGCACATTTTTCTTAGATGTAACAAAACGCTGTTTTAACTTTGAATTTCTATATTATACAAAAGAAATGATGACTGCATGTTCCTGAAGATAAGAACATAAATGACACAGCTTGTTGGATGATACAGGGTTTTGAATTCAACCTACAATATTTCATGCAATGTTTCCACTTCACCTTGACAAGAAAGCACATTCCCCAAAATTAAGGAATTGTTTTCCCATTCTAGACAGCTAACATTTCAGTCTTCAGAAGATGCCTCGTAATGTATTAAGAATTAGACTCTTAAATGTCATATCAGTTTTTTTTTTAATTTCCTGTTTGTGTTGCATATCTGACAATACCAACTCTTACTTCCTAAGGTGAGCCTCACCAGTTCTGTTCAGGACTGAATAGTTCATAGATTGAGACAGACTTATTAGATCATAGTGAACATTGTATAGTGAGCTGTGCAGAAGCATACATTTCCAGTAATGAATGGTTGACTCCTTTCAGACACAAACTAAAGCACAATGAAAGTTTGCTATGAATCCGTTCTTAAGGGTACGTATTTTACATGATTCGGTATGGATTGTTATAGGACATGTTTATATTATACAAGAAGAATTAAGTTCAGTAAAGGAAATTTATTTTAGGCAGGCTTTACAGGTGTAATCAGGAAAAATAATTTGAATAATGCACTGGCTAAACACATTCTTGAATTTCCAAGTCATTTATTCAAATATATGGCAATTGACATGATCACTTCTGATTTTCAAGATGGTCCTTGGACATTATACTTAGAGAAAAGGGAATTAACCTTGCAAATCTTGTTGAATGCATATAGTTGACCAGATTACCATCAGAAGACTGAACGTCCATATAATCGAACCTTACTTCACCGAGACATAAACAGCTAAATTTTTTTTCCAATGGCACTTGGACAACATTACAGCAAAAAACACACCGCAGTATGTCAAACTCACCAATGTGAGGGGCTATGCCCCCCCCCCAACTAAGTATACCAATTCCAAGATCACACTACAGAGGGGAAAAGGGCAAAGTTCATCATGTTGGCCAAGTGTTTACTTACCGGTGGAAAATTTTTCCATTCGGCAAAAAAAAAAAGTTTTGCTGTTTTCATCTCGGTGAACTAAGGTTCAATTATATGGACATTCGTTCTGCAGGGAATCCAGTTGGCCAGGTATTAATGACTTATGTTCTATCTCTTGCCTACTAAAGCTACAAGCATGGACTAGGTAGGTTAACTGTTTAGGATAGCACCCCAAACTTTGTGCTAACTATTTTATACCTATTTTATATCCTTTACATCCATTTGTTTTGGACTTTCATAAAAATATAAATATTATTAGTTTCAAGGTTGTTAAACTTATTAGTTAATTATATATGCTTGATC
This sequence comes from Protopterus annectens, assembly GCF_019279795.1. Classification (NCBI taxonomy): domain Eukaryota; kingdom Metazoa; phylum Chordata; order Ceratodontiformes; family Protopteridae; genus Protopterus; species Protopterus annectens. Next base: position 399,210,167 of record NC_056737.1, on the reverse strand, counting down.
TTAAAAGAACACTCTTTTTAACTGTGTAGGTTTTAGATAATTTTACTTCTAGATTATTCTAATAAAATCGTTTAACCTATACTTGGTTGGCAGCATCCAGTTCTTTCAGCAATGTAGTACTCCTTGGTTTTTAGCAGTGTTTCTTCTTTGTGCACTTCTTGGTTTAGACTGTTATCCATGTTTTCAAACACAATTTTGTTAACAAGATACAGAGTGGTGGCAATATTATGTCCAAACCAAAAACTGTGTTGTTATAACATTATGATGCATCAGTCTGTAAAAACTTAATTATTTGTTCATACAATAACTTTTCTAGTATGTCTGGTAGTGGTAACCAAATGGTTGTGGGCTGATAAGATTCTGGGAGTGTATTAGGTGGAGTGAGTATTTTTGACTGTACTGCCTATCTAAAAACTGCTCATATGCTCAGAGAAGAATCTATACCTCTCTTTACAGATGAGAAGTTTAATTTAAGGGACTGATAGTGGGATTATGCAGCCATTACTTAGCACAGTGGTAGCTGTAAACACAGACATTTTCAGACACCATTCAGTCCTGCAGTTGGAGGAACACTGCTTGTGAACAATGGGGGACACCAGGTCAAGTAAACTTATGCACTGTTATATTATACCTAATCAAAACAGCAAAGAAGAACACCAAAGGACTATAGTACTAATTACTTTTCTGTTTGGCCTGTCCAGTTACTTCCACATCTAACTGCCAGGAATTCAGCTATTTGCTTAGTCTTATATTTGAAATGTTGAACATGTTATTTCTTCATTTTGTAATCAGTCTAATGTTGGTCTTATATTTGTCATTTATGCATATGATATGGAGCCATGCAAATACATATGCACATATATCTACACATACAATGCATGTACATTAACAGTTGAATCACCCAAGGACAATAACTGAATATTAAAAGTTAAGCAAAGCTACTTTCAGAGATACATTGGTGACATTGTATGCAGCAGTTTAATACAATATGTGCTTCCATCTATTTTAAATTGCTTGTTCTGGTGAAGGTTGCATGAGTAACAAGCTGAGCATGATAGACTGTACTTTTTATCCTTGGCTGTACTTCCTACCCATGGCTGTACTTTCCTATCCCTGGTTGTACTTCCCATCCATGGCTGTACTTCCTACCCACAGCTGTACTTCTATCAATGGCTATACTTCCTACCCATAGCTGTACTTCCCTATCCCTTCCTGAATTTCCCTATCCCTGGCTGTACTTCCCACCCATGGCGGTATTTCTATCCCTGACTGTACTTCCTACCCATGGCTGTACTTCCCTATCCCTGCCTGAATTTCCCTATCCCTGGCTATACTTCCCTATCCCTGGTTCTACTTCCTGTCCCTGGGTGTCCTTCCCTATTCCTAATAACAGTCTGCAGCCATCCTGTGGGATATCAAGGAATTCTTATGTAAGTTGAGAGGTATAATCCCTCTGGCATCATGAGTCCACGCAAGGGTCTCCTCCCAGTGGGCTGTGTCTCACAGCTACAGGATCTTGGCTTTAATTATGCCCTCTGGTAAATGTTTGTGTGGAGCTTTGTGTGGTATCCCCATATTTGTATGGCTTTGCTCCCAGATATAATTCTAAATAGGATTTTATACATTCATTTTTATCACAGTAGAGTGGCAATAGCTGATGTAATAATATCTGAAATACAGTGAAGTAGACAAAAACTATATGAAATGAGTTAGTCAGAAGGTCAGAGCTGTTATAAAAAGATGAATCAAGCAGGATGGTAAAGTAAAAGCAAGAGATAAGAGGATGTAGCATACTGATACGTTATGTGGGAAGGAGGTAATGTTCAGAGGAGCAGGTAGAAAAATGAGCAACGGCAGAAACTGACGTGTGGAGGATTGCGGTAAGGGTATAGAGCTGAGGATGGGGAGAGAGAAAGAAGAAAACAGGGAGTGGAAGATATATGAGTACAAGGGGAGAAGAAGAGTAAAGGTAAGAGTGCAGCTGTATTAGAAGAAGTGGTTTGACACAGGAATGTGTGAATAGGATGGCTTAATTACATTATCCAGAAGTGGCGCTAGAGTGGAGGCATTTATTGTCTAAATGTTGTTTTAGGAATGCTTTGAAGCCGTTTAGAAACACTTTTTTTTTGTCTGTTAGTTTTAGTTGAAGTGGGATAGAGTTCCACATTTTGATGACATGGTAGGAATACAGTGAGTCTCCAGCAGAATTACTAGATTTAGTTGGGGAAAGGAGAGATTTAGTGTTTGGATCACAGATCTCTGGTATCAGAGAAATGTTGCAGTAAGTTTTTCAGGGATGTACATTTGTCAGGCCAGTATATTAGACTGCAAGTCATTACAAGTTGTGGGTAGGTCAGCTAATGAGGAAGATCTAGCCAGTTTACATCTCTTAGGGCTTTGCAGTTATTTGTTATTTGGGAGGTATTTAGAGCAAATTTAGCTGCTTTGTTATAGCAAGTGTTTCATGCTGTTTTGAGGATGATGTTATAATTATTCTTATAATTGTTATAATTATATAAACCTGCAAATGTTTTTGTTTTATTTTTGAAGATTGTAAAATTATTGTTCTTAAAATGCTTTGCAATAACTTGGAGCTTTTCTCCCCGGGCCTGTGCTAAAAATGGGAGTCTACCCAGTCGGACTTTCCCGGTAATCAAATGTCAATAAATAAATAAAAAATGAATAATACTATTATTTGTAAAACTGGGTGATGCATACAGAAGTGATGGGAGTAGATAGGTTGTTACTGATTTTCTAGTGGCGTCTGTAATAAACCTTTTAGCCCTGTACAGGAACCTAGTGTCGTGTGTGTGTGTGTGTGTGTGTGTGTGTGTACCCAAAGCTCATGACTTTCAGTGGAAGGGGACACTGACTGACAAATTGAGAGCCCAATCCCCTTTACCTTCCGGTATATCCACAGTACTGCCACTGTTGCATCTACTTAATGGTCAATTTCTCGGTCTCATCTATGTCCATTCACTAGCAAGACTCCAAGACACATACATTCCACCAACTATTATTTGTAGACTGCAAGCCTGTCTTCTGAAAAACAGAACCATTTTCTTCAAGTAAATTCAAAATGTCCTTCAAAATACGTACACATTGGAATTTGTTGTGACTTCTACTTCACACTACAGCAAACAAGACTGGTAGACTGTTTCTGTGCTATGCCTAGAATGGGGGTCAGAGCTGGCCAGGCAACACAACCACTGACAATGGTACAAAAAAGTTGCAGAGCTGTCCTAAAGCATCCAGGGCATCTTCTAGTATGATGTTAAATTTCTTCTTTATTAACAGGTAGTAACACTTCATGTAGCACACCATATACCCTTCTGATGGATTTGTCAGTATAATGGCATGAACAAGATAGAGGCAGTTAAGAGGATGCTAACAAAAATGGTGCATTGTCTGCATCAGAAACCTTATGAAAGCAACATAAAGGACTTAGAAACTTAAGGAAAGAATTCAGAAGGAAAATATACAGAAACTTTGAGGTAAGCACCAATGAGCACTAATATATATATATATATATATATATATATATATATATATATATATATATTTATGGATGTATATATATATATATTTATATAGATTATATATTTATATATATATATATATATATATATATATATATTTATATAGATATATTTATATATATATATATATATATATATTTTTATATAGATATATATATATATATATATATATATATATTTATATATATTTATATAGATATATTTATATAGATATATATATATATATATATATTTTTATATATATATATATATATATATTTATATAGATATATTTATATATATATATATTTATATATATATATATATAGGTTCATAGATTGGTACTAGGCTATCAGCCCTAGGGCCTATACAAGCCTAGCCATAACATTTCCCTGGCTATTTCTTCCCACACTATTTATTTCCCTGGACCCCTGTCTAACAGGGCGACTGACGTGATCCCCAGGGTGAATTTCCTTTCTCCCATCCAATCGTCAAGGTTCCTTTTGAAGAGGGCCAAAGAGGCACTCTGCTTGACATGTATGGGCAATCTATTCCAGAGTCTGGGGAGTCTCTGGGTCAGGAACCTAACCCTCCAGCATGTTTTGTTTATTGTGATGACAAGGTTTAGATCCTTGGAGCGTGTGGCTCTGAGGGATTGGAATTTCTTTAAGTGTAGCATGTCCAACAGCTCTGGGTTTGACATGGCCTTGTATGTTAAGCAGAGATCGCCTCTGAGTAGACGATATGCGACAGAGTATAGCTGGAGCTTTTTAAGGCGGTCAGCGTAGGGCATCTGCTTTAGGCCTGTGATTCTTTTAGTGAGGTATTTCTGCGGCCTTTCCAGTTGTTGTAGATGTCTTGAGAGGTACATACCAAATGGAGCATTGTATTCTATAATGGGTCTAATGAGGGATGAGTACAGTGGGACAATGATCTCCTTTTTTCTGGATGAAAAGCCCTTAGTGATGAGGTGTGCCACATAGAAGGATTTCCTGACTGTTGTGGCGATGTGGTTATCGAAGGTGAGACCACTGTCCACGTGTGTCCCTAAGTCTCTTATCACACTTTCAGTGTTTAGTGTACTGCCACCTATATGGTAATTCACGGATACATGTTTTTTCCCAAAGGGGATAACTATACATTTCTTGGCATTAAGCCTGAGCCCATGGCTCTGGCACCAAGCATCTGTTTCTGTAAGGCCCTTTTGTAGAGTATCCACATAATTTGGGGATTCAATAATGGCTCCCAGTTTGCAGTCATCTGTGAAATTTGTTAGCCAGAGTCCCTTAGTGTTGGCCTGTACTTCAGATAAGTAGATGCCAAACAAGAGTGGTCCCAGGACTGAACCCTGAGGTACTCCACTTGTCACTTGTCTGGAGCTGGATTTGTAGTCGGCTACATTTACAGTGTGGGTTCTATCAGTAAGCCAGTTAGCAACCCATTGGATGATGTAGGGATTAATGCCCAGCTTAGTAAGTTTATCTATGATTCCAGAGTGGGGGATGATGTCAAAGGCCTTGGCAAGGTCTAGATAGGCTGTGTGGACCACTTTACCCTTGTCCATGGCTCTGGAGACTGATTCGAAGAAGTCAATCAGGTTCAGGAGACAAGATTGGCCCTTCACTAACCCAAACTGGGTGGGGTCCAGTGTTTGAAGGTTGCCAATGTCTTTGTTTATAAGTTCCATGATAATACGCTCCATGGCCTTGCAGATAAGGCTTCTCAGACTGATGGGACGGTAGTTTCCAGGATCCAAGGTGGATCCCCCCTTGTGGAGTGGGATAACTGTAGCTCTGCACCACTCAGTGGGCACGAAACCTGAGGTGAGGCTATGATTAAACATGACACTTAGGTGAGGTGCCAGTTCATATTGTAGTTCATGTAGTACACAGCCCGTGATGTCATCTGGTCCCATGGATGCTGTATTCTTAGCTTTGGAGAGTGCGTTTTTTACCTGTGGGGCCGTTATTACCGGAATTTGGCAATCTTCCTGTATTGAGATGGGCCATTTAGGGGGTGAGGGGGGGGTGAAGTTGGCACTGAACCGATCTGCCAGGATATTGGCAATATCCTTGGGATCAGTATATTTAATGCCATTCTGTTTTAGCTCAGAGCAGATCTGAGCATTGCCATTTAAATTCTTGACATAGTTATAGAATGCCTTGTGGTTGTCTTTGGAATCTTTGGCAATTTTATTTTCGTAGCTAGCTTTGGAGGATTTTATGAGGGATCTCAGTTTCTTACTGAGGCTGGTAAGGGAGTTTTTTGCATCCTGGGATTTTCCTCTTTTCTGCAACAGTTTCTTCCTTTTGTTGTAAAGTTTGTTTATGGCAGGGGACCACCAGATTGGCTTCCTTTTTTTGGATGAGAGCATCTTGGTTCTATTTGGGATGGCACAATTCATGCATGAGTAGAAGTGCTCATACAGTGCCTTAGTGTAGGATTCAGCAGTTGAACTTTCAGTTCCCGTCTGCATGGGTGTCATGAAGTTTGTCACTTCTGACTTGAGTAGCATGAAGTTGGCTTTGGAGAAGTTTTTATGGAGGTTTCCTTACTGGGGGGGTGGGGGTGGGATGTGGATGTTAAGGGTGATTAGCTTATGGTCAGACCTGACTAACGAGGGGGTGACTATAGGTGTGGAGCATTGATTTCCCATGTTGGTAATGACCATGTCTAGGATATTGGAGCCCCTGGCGGGAGTATGGATTAGTTGATCCAGGGCGTTGGAATTTATGAATTCCAAGAACCATTGGGCAAAGGTGTTGGTACATGAGTACTTTTCCCAGTTAATGGCAGGGTAGTTAAAATCACCCAGTATTAGGGTGTTTGGTTCTATCTTAATATTTTCCAGTATACTTAGAAAGGTTTAGTGAGAATCTTGGGGTATGGTGGGGGATCTGTAGCAAGCTACAATTTGGATTGTAGTCTTACCTAGTGTTAGTTGCACCTGGAGAATTTCAGATGCATTGTGTTGGGCAACTAGCCTGGTGGTGTGAATATCCTTGGTGAATATTGACACTCCTCCACCTTTAGTGTTTCGGTCCTGGCTTGGTGGCCGAAAGTGTGTTAAGAGTTGTAGCCTGGTATTGCAGGGGTGCTCTCTGGAGCCTTGAACCAGGTCTCAGTTACTGCACAGATATCAATGTTCTCCATTTTTAGGAGTGCCTCGAGAGAGTGCATTTTGAGGTTTAGACTTCTAGCATTGAGTAGCATTACCTTCAGATTTTGCATGCTTGTACCTGTTACAGTGGTGGTTTTGTCCTATGAACTTTGCCTAAAAAAGGCACTATGGGGTGGCAAGAGCCTTCGCCAGTAACCTGAATCCCAGGGGCGACAGGTGCAGACCATCTCTGGCAAAGCATCGTGGTCTGTCAATCATGTCATCCCAGGCAGACAGATACTGGATCCCCTTTGAATGACACCAGAAGCTTAGCCAATTGTTGAAGTTAATCATTTTGTCCTTATATTGTGGTATCAATCTGGGTGAAGGCAGGATGCTACTCAGGGCTAGGGTCATACCTGCCTGGGCCACATGATCCGAGAGCTCTTCCATGTCTCTTTTCATGTAGTCCAGGGAGGTACGTCTCAAGTCATTCACTCCAACATGGACAATGACAGAGTCATATCTGTACTTGTTGTGGAGTGACTTGAGTGCATGCGCTATGTGGCGGATCCTGGCACCCGACAGGCAGCTGACTGTAATTTTCTCCTTCTTCAACCTGGTGAGAGGGACATCAGTGTGCCAGACTATAGAGTCACCTATGACTAAAGTGTTAGGTACATTGTCTTGCCTTAGGGGCTGTTGCTGGGTGGCACACTGATGTTGTGAACTATGTGACACTTTGGTTGTGATTGGTGTTTGTTTGCATTTCAGCTTCAGAGGTCCTTGGTGCTTGGGCAGGTTACAGTTAAGGGCCTCTGCATATGTGGATTTAGTGTTGCTATATGTGGGTGTTGATGGTGTGGGTTTAGAAGGGCTAATTGTTGCTTGAGGTGTAGTGTGGGTGTTAACCTTCTCCTCTTGACTGTCTAGCACAATCTTGGGTGGACAGAGCTTTGCTTCCATTTTGGCTATGTAAGTGCATCTCTCACAGATTGTAATGTTGGGTGGTAAGAGGAGATTGTCTGTGTACATGAGGCAATTGCTGCATTGCCCCAATATGCCCAGATTCACCAGGTGGACAGGAGAAATCACTGGAAGCTGACCGTCGGACATGCCTAGTTTGGTGCTTTTTTTTTTTTTGTAAAGTACAGGAGCTGTTTTCCCTTACCTTAGCAAGGTACTTTGCAATTATAGGCTGTTTAGTGCCTACTATTAATTTCTCCTTATTAACAAGGAGAGTTGAGTGCTTGTATCAGTTTAAGGCTTCCTAGTGCTTTCCAGCAGGTATTAGAGAAAGTGCTAGTCACAGGGATGCTTAAAGGTAAGAGGAAAAAAAATGCACACTGCAGTGTGCACTAGAGAAGTTAGATGTGAAAGTAGGTAACTTAAGTTTTACCTGTTTAAAAAGTTAAGGTTTAGTGGAGAGTTACTATTTTTAAAACAGCAAGATGGGTTGAAAGGGGTGGTCACTTTTGTATTCTGGTACTATGGAATACAGTAGGATGGCCAATAAATTTAAATAGTTGAAGGGGAGGGATTTAAAAAATGATGATTTTGTGATTACTCACACAAGCCAGTGAAAGTAGAGAGGAAATGAGATATATGATCAGATTAACATAAGAGGCAGGCAACTAGAAAGACAGTGGTATTTAACAAGACAACTGTAAATGGGTGGGAGGGCGGAAAAAAAAATTCTGCCTGACTCAGAAGAAAGAGAGCTGTGGTCTCTATTGAAGTTTTAATATGCTGTTAAAGCAGAATGCAAGTAAAACACAAGGTAAAGAAAACAAACCACAGTATTCAAAATATAGAAAGGCAATAAAGTAATACAAAAAATAAAAGCAAACTAACCTTTCCTTCACAGCAAAGTGTAGCAGAGTCTGGATGAGCCTTTCTGGTAAAACTCTGAGATGTTTTATTTTACACCTTAAATAGAAGGTTTAGTTCTTAGCTCCACCCCCTCAGTTAACAAATGATTAACCTTAAGTGATCTCTTCTATCTTATGAATGAGTCCTTAATTGATCAGTTCTAATTTCTGCCTGACTCAGAAGAGAGAGAGCTGTGGTCTCTTTTGAAGTTTTAATATGCTGTTAAAGCAGAATGCACACACACACGCACACACACACACACATATATATATATATAATATATATATATATATATATATATATATATATATAGAGAGAGAGAGAGAGAGAGAGACATATCAAACATATAGTCACAGTTTGAGGATAATTTGTAGCTGGCTCTGAAAAGATCTTAGGAAGTATGATTTCACAGAAAGGATTATGAAATACCACAGTAGCTTTCCCAAAGAGGTAACAGAGTCGAAAAGTGACTGAAAGTATAAATGAAAGCAGTCTTTACAAGGACTAAGACTAAGGAACAAGTTGCAAGATACACAGATGGACAGACTCGGTAGGAGATTTGTTCCTTACCTATAATTGGAATTAACATTTTTATATATTGATTTTAGACACTGTACTGAGATACAGTCCCCCAACCATTAGAATATAAATAAATGATTCAAATAGCCACACTGTTTATCACATCAAAATCACTATATTTTACCCTTCATAGACTACAACATACATGCCCAGCCTACAAGAGACCCATGACACTCTAGTATTGGTTAGTGATGATATAAATACCCTGACCCGAAAAGGGAGTAGTCAAGTTTTTCATTGAAAGACTAGGAAAGCACAGATTCTGCAAGGTACACTGCTCATGTATGGTATGTGCAAATGAAGTATTATTAGAAGTTACATTTCATAGTTAAGTGGCCAATTTCTCTTTTACTATTGACATTTCATAGTGCCCTTTAATTATAATAATTTTTATGAGTATTTCCACTCTAGTTTATTTCATAGGTTATATTTTATTTGTGTTTGTTAACCAGGTTGTCCAACTGGGTTGAGGCCCATTTTCGTTGGACACCAAGAGCACTGTCTAGTTAAGTGACTTACAGGGTCACACAATAGGCAAATGGAGACTGAGGGAATCAAACCCAGGACTACAGGATGAAGGGGTTATTTTAGTATGCAATCATTTAGTGTGTATGTGTATGAGTAGTGCTTTGCTGATGTTTTGCTCTTTAAATATTTCAAGGGGTAAGGGACTGCAATGGGAGAAATGGTCTTTCCCCAAGTTGCAGCAATTTCAAAATCATTCACTCTTTCATTCTCTAGCTGCTTGTTTTATCTAGTTCAGGAGCACAGGAGAGTTGGAATCTATTTTGTCACTCAGTGGGTACAAGACAGACAACTCTCTCTGGCTAGGAAGTCAGTCTACTACAGGAAACAAGCACTGTATTTGACCTATGGATAATTTAAAGGATAGCCATGTCACCTACAGATGCCCTTTGGAATGTGGGAGGGAACCAGAACACCCAAAGAAAACCCACCAAACACAGTAAATGTGCAAGAATTCCACAAAGGGGCACCCCAGCCAAGAAATGAATTACATAACTAAGCACTACAAGGCTGGGCTCTGTACTGGAAGTTCAAGACAGGATAAGACCAGTCTCAAAGCAATAAACATTTAGATGAGATAGTAACGGTGAACTTTGAAAGCCACTACTGCACATCTAAATATTTTTTTCAGATGACAAGCCTCCTCTACATTCCCCACCCCCCTATCTAATATAGTAACTCTATGATTATTATTCATCAAAGAAATAAGTTATATTCCCAGATACAGCACTTTTGGAGTTAGCACTTATTTCCCCACAATTGCACTTAAGGCCTTGGAGTTGCAAAGTCCACAGTTATGGTCTTTAAAATTTTAACAGGAGTCCATAACACTGTAAAGTTAAACACTGAGCCATTATTGATTATAATAATTAGGGTGAGGCAGAAAGCTAACTCATGACCGGGGATCTGGGAAACACAGACACCTCCCCTGTAGAAATTATGCATTTAATTTAGTTTATATATGTTTATTTTGATGTAGCGAGTGGAATCTTACACAATTTGAGATTAGCTTGAATATTTTGTTTTAACCAACACCAAAGTGGCCTTTGTTATTTTGCGCCAGGATGCTGACGAATTCTACCTAAGCCTGCCCTGCTTTTTGTGATATAGACCCCATGATAAAACACAGACACGGTCTATTGCACACAATATGTCTAAAATATTTTGCTATGAGTGGTTTTGGTGATTCAAATGATAAAGGTGAAGGGGGAAATGTATTGGATAAACCCACAAATCTGAAGATGCTAAGAACTCACTTCTTGTACATTGACTGAAGCCAGTACAGGGCTTTGTCTTTGAGATATTTGTTTTGAAAAGGAACAAATTAGCTTTTCTTCGACTGCATACCCAGATCTGTCTGCCTAGCCTGATCTAAATCTCAATTCTTAGGTTCATAGGTTCATAGGTTCATAGGTTGGTACTAGGCTATCAGCCCTAGGGCCTATACAAGCCTAGCCATAACAATTCCCTGGCTATTTCTTCCCACATTATTTACTTTCCTGGACCCCTGTCTAGCAGGGCGACTGACGTGATCCCTGGGGTGAATTTCCTTTCTCCCATCCAATCGTCAAGGTTCCTCTTGAAGAGGTCCAAAGAGGCACTCTGCTTGACATGTATGGGCAATCTATTCCAGAGTCTGGGGAGTCTCTGGGTCAGAAACCTATCCCTCCAACATGTTTTGTTTATTGTGATGACAAGGTTTAGATCCCTGGAGCGTGTAGCTCTGAGGGATTGGGATTTCTTTAAGTGTAGCATGTCCAACAGCTCTGGGTTTGACATGGCCTTGTATGTTAAGCAGAGATCGCCTCTGAGTAGACGATATGCGACAGAGTATAGCTGGAGTTTTTTAAGGCAGTCAGCGTAGGGCATCTGCTTTAGGCCTGTGATTCTTTTAGTGAGGTATTTCTGAGGCCTTTCCAGTTGTTGCAGATGTCTTGAGAGGTACATACCAAATGGGGCGTTGTATTCTATAATGGGTCTAATGAGGGATGAGTACAGTGGGACAATGACCTCCTTTTTCTGGATGAAAAGCCCTTCGTGATGAGGTGTGCCACATAGAAGGATTTCCTGACTGTTGTGGCAATGGGGTTATCGAAGGTGAGACCACTGTCCACCTGTGTCCCTAAGTCTCTTATCACACTTTCTGTGTTTAGTGTACTGCCACCTATATGGTAATTCATGGATACATGTTTTTTCCCAAAGGGGATAACAATACATTTCTTGGCATTGAGCTTGAGCCCATGGCTCTGGCACCAAGCATCTGTTTCTGTAAGGCCCTTTTGTAGAGTATCCACATCATTTGGGATTCAATAATGGCTCCCAGTTTGCAGTCATCTGCAAACTTTGTTAGCCAGAGTCCCTTAGTGTTGACCTGTACTTCAGAGAAGTAGATGCCAAACAAGAGCGCCCCAGGACTGAACCCTGAGGTACTCCACTTGTCACTTGTCTGGAGCTGGATTTGGAGTCGGCTACTTTTACAGTGTGGGTTCTATCAGTAAGCCATTTAGCAACCCATTGGGTGGCATAGGGATTAATACCCAACTTAGTAAGTTTATCTATGATTCCAGAGTGGGGGATGGTGTCAAAGGCCTTGGCAAGGTCTAGATAGGCTGTGTGGACCACCTTACCCTTGTCCATGGCTCTGGAGACTGACTCAAAGAAGTCAATCAGGTTCAGGAGACAAGATCGGCCCTTCCCAAACCCAAACTGGGTGGGGTCCAGTGTTTGAAGGTTGCCAATGTCTTTGTTTATAAGTTCCATGATAATACGCTCCATGGCCTTGCAGATAAGGCTTGTCAGATTGATGGGACGGTAGTTTCTGGGATCCAAGGTGGATCCCCCCTTGTGGATTGGGATAACTGTAGCTCTGCGCCACTCAGTGGGCACGAAACCTGAGGTGAGGCTATGATTAAACATATCACTTAGGTGAGGTGCCAGTTCATATTGTAGTTCATGTAGTACACAGCCCGGGATGTCATCTGGTCCCATGGATGCTGTATTCTTGGCTTTAGAGAGTGCGTTTTGTACCTGTGTGGCCGTTATTACTGGAATTTGGCAATCTTCCGGTATTGAGATGGGCCATTTAGGGGGTGAGAGGGGGGTGAAGTTGGCACTGAATCGATCTGCCAGGATATTGGCAATATCCTTTGGATCAGTATATTTAATGCCATTCTGTTTTAGCTCAGAGCAGATCTGAGCATTGCCATTTAGATTCTTGACATAGTTATAGAATGCTTTGTAGTTGTCTTTGGAATCTTTGGCAATTTTATTTTCGTAACTAGCTTTGGAGGATTTTATGAGGCATCTCAGTTTCTTACTGAGGCTAGTAAGGGAGTTTTTGCATCCTGGGATTTTCCTCTTTTCTGCAAAAGTTTCTTCCTTTTGTTGTAAAGTTTGTTTATGGCAGGGGACCACCAGATTGGCTTCCTTTTTTTGGATGAGAGCATTTTGGTTCTATTTGGGATGGCACGATTCATGCATGAGTGGATGTGCTCGTACAGTGCCTTAGTGAAGGATTCAGCAGTTGAACTTTCAGTTCCCGTCTGCATGGGTGTCATGAAGTTTGTCACTTCTGACTTGAGTAGCATGAAGTTGGCTTTGGAGAAGTTTTTTATGGTGGTTTCTTTACTGGGGGGGGTGGGATGTGGATGTTAAGGGTGATTAGCTTATGGTCAGACCTGACTAACGAGGGGGTGACCATAGGTATGGAGCATTGATTTCCCATGTTGGTAATGACCAGGTCTAGGATATTGGAGCCCCTGGTGGGACTATGGATTAGTTGATCCAGGGCATTGGAATTTATGAATTCCAAGAACCGTTGTGCAAAGGTGTTGGGACATGAGTAGTTTTCCCAGTTAATGGCAGGGTAGTTAAAATCACCCAGTATTACGGTGTTTGGTTCTATCTTAATATTTTCCAGTATGTTTAGAAAGGTGTAGTGTGAATCTTGGGGTATGGTGGGGGATCTGTAGCAAGCTACAATTTGGATTGCAGTCTTACCTAGTGTTAGTTGCACTTGGAGAATTTCAGACACATTGTGTTGGCAAACTAGCCTGGTGGTGTGAATATTGACACTCCTCCACCTTTAGTGTTTCGGTCCTGGTTTGGTGGTCGAAAAGTGTGGTAAGAGTTGTAGCCTGGTATTGCAGGGGTGCTCTCTGGAGCCTTGAATCAGGTCTCAGTTACTGCACAGATATCGATGTTCTCCATTTTTAGGAGTGCCTCGAGAGAGTGCATTTTGAGGTTTAGACTTCTAGCATTGAGTAGCATTACCTTCAGATTTTGCATGCTTGTACCTGTTACGGTGGTGGTTTTGTCCTTTGAAGTTTGCCTAAAAAGGCACTATAGGGGTGGCAAGAGCCTTAGCCAGTAACCTGAATCCCAGGGGCGACAGGTGCAGACCATCTCTGGCAAAGCATCGTGGTCTGTCAATGATGTCATCCCAGGCAGACAGATACTGGATCCCCTTTGAATGACACCATAAGCTTAGCCAATTGTTGAAGTCAATCATTTTATCCTTATATTGTGGTATCATTCTGGGCGAAGGCAGGATGCTACTCAGGGCTAGGGTCATACTTGCCTGGGCCACATGATCCGAGAGCTCTTCCATGTCTCTTTTCATGTAGTCCAGGGAGGTATGTCTCAAGTCATTCACTCCAACATGGACAATGACAGAGTCATATTTGTACTTGTTGTGGAGTGACTTGAGTGCATGCGTTATGTGGCGGATCCTGGCACCCGACAGGCAGCTGACTGTAATTTTCTCCTTATTCAACCTGGTGAGAGGGACATCAGTGTGCTGGACTATAGAGTCACCTATGACTAAAGTGTTAGGTACATTGTCTTGCCTTAGGGGCTGTTGTTGGGTGGCACACTGGTGTTGTGAACTATGTGACACATTGGTTGTGATTGGTGTTTGTTTGCGTTTCAGCTTCAGAGGTCTTTGTTGCTTGGGCAGGTTACAGTTAAGGGCCTCTGCATATGTGGATTTAGTGTTGCTATATGTGGGTGTTGGTGGTGCGGGTTTAGAAGGGCTATGTGTTGCTTGAGATGTAGTGTGGGTGTTAACCTTCTCCTCTTGACTGTTTAGCACAATCTTGGGTGGAGAGAGCTTTGCTTCCATTTTGGCTATGTAAGTGCATCTCTCACAGGTTGTAGTGTTGGGTGGTAGGAGGAGAGGGTTGTCTGTGTACATGAGGCAATTGCTGCATTGCCCCAGGATGCCCAGATTCACCAGGTGGACAGGAGAAATCACTGGAAGCTGACCCTTGGACATGCTTGGTTTGGGGCTTTTTTTTTTTTTTCTTTGTAAAGTATAGGAGCTGTTTCCTTTGCAAGGTACTTTGCAATTATAGGCTGTTTAGTGCCTACTATTAATTTCTCCTTGTTAACAAGGAGAGTTCAGTGTTTGTATGAGTTTATGGCTTCCTGGTGCTTTCCAGCAGGTATTAGAGAAAGTGCTAGTCACAGGGATGCTTAAAGGTAAGATTGAAAAGAATGCACTCTGCAGTGTGCACTAGAGAAGTTAGATGTAAAAGTAGGTAACTTGAGTTTTACCTGTTTAAAAAGTTAAGGTTTAGTGGAGAGTTACTATTTTTAAAACAGCAAGATGGATTGAAAGGGGTGGTCACTTTTGTATTTTGGTACTATGAAATACTGTAGGATGGCCAATAAATTTAAATAATTGAAGGGGTGGGATTTCAAAATGATGATTTTGTGATTACTCACATAAGCCAGTGAAAGTAGAGAGAAATGAGATATATGGTCAGATTAACATAAGAGGCGGGCAACTAGAAAGACAGTGGTATTTAACAAGACAACTTAAATGGGTGGGAGGGCGGAAATTCTGCCTGACTCAGAACAGAGAGAGCTGTGGTCTCTTTTGAAGTTTTAATATGCTGTTAAAACAGAATGCAAGCAAAACACAAGGTAAAAAAAAACAAACTACAGTATTCAAAATATAGAAAGGCAATATAGTAATACAAAAAATAACAGCAAACTAACCTTTCCTTCACAGCAAAGTGTAGCAGAGTCTGGATGAGTTTGAGTTTAGCAGTTACTTATCAAGATTAAAGGAATGAAAGATATTAGTATTGTCTGGATAGAGGACAAAAACATACAAAGAGAAAAAAAACATCATTCAGGAAGTTAACAGACCTTCTGCAAAACCCAGGGCCAAGTTACTGAGGTTTCACATACAGAATTTTAACATTTCAAATTCTAAGTATGTGCTGTAGGAGATAGCAAAGTATCTTCCCGCTTCAGACTGTAGTTTATGGAGAAAATTATGATACAGCAGTTAAAATGTCCCTGTGTAACAACAGAGACAAAATCTTGGTGGTCAACAACTGCAGCATAAATTATTCAGATAAATTTGACAGGACTGTGTCCATCCCATAATCTATGAGAAATGAGGCAAAATCTTTAATTCTGGAGCATTAGCCTTCAAAAATATTACATATTCCAACTCTGCTGAGTGCAAGGAATATAAATACTATCACGTTAGTACAGTCTTTTACTTCCATGACTGTAACCAACAGTACTTTAGGTCAAAGACACTGTGTTAGCCTTCTGATCAGAAACGTAACAACAGCTTTGCTGTATCTTGACAACTGGCAGGTATAGATCAAATGTCAATAAAAATGTCCAGAGTATGCTACTGGCTCTCAGAAATCTGACACAGACCACCCCACAGGATCAGTACCATAAAATGAATTATTTTTTCTGCCAATTACAAAATAGAGAATGACAACTATAGAAGTAACAGGCAAGTCAATGCTGGCAAAAGCTGGAAGAAACCAGACTTTGGTGGAAGAAAGGAGAAACGAGCGTAGGTTAAAAGTGAAAATAAGAAAGTAGATGTAAGAGTTATTTGGCAGTAGCATGTAGCTACACAACCTAAAGCAAAATAGAGCATCCCTCAAAGCCATGTACAGATAAAAAAAAAAAACATACCAAAAAAAGTCCTTACTGTTCACTATAAAACAGCAGTAGATGAAACCCTAGATAGTAAAGGTGTATTTTAATATTGGGTATGAAAATATGAACTTCCAAAAGGGGAATGAAAAATTGTACATATTTACCAGTCCCGCAGTAAACATACAACAGAATGCTAACATGCATAGAAAAACAGCTGCAAAAACAGAAGCAGTAAGTATAACATTAACAATGACAGTCTACAGAATGCTTTCTGCATATACTATGCACAATTCCAAAGCATTTTGAAATTCTGTTCAGATACAGTTACTTCCACTGATAATTAAAAGCATCATTTACTCTCACCTCCTTTCACAGTAATTTCCCTGTCATTATCCAGATAAACCTAATGACTGTGTGTGGCAGTAATTTTCTTTCATTGCCTAAAGGAAACAGACCACTTACTGCTGATAAAAGCATAGCAGAAACAGCAAATAGTGACAGGCTTTGTGAACCAGTGTAACTGGATTTTTTTCTTCAGCGGAGATACTCAGGGGGGGGGGGGGGTGTATGTGGTTAAATCCAGGAGTAAGCATATCGTTATATATCTCAAACGCGTATGCGGTTAAATCCAGGAGTATGCATATCATTATACATCTCCACCTTGTATATGGTAACATCCAGGAGTATGCATATTGTTATACATATGATGAACCAAATTAAACAGAATGACACCACACATCTGACAGCAGGATGTTATCTGTACAATTGATTTGCACAGAGCTGAATGATACAGTCCATAACATATATCTGAAGTCTGTAAAGGCAGCACTTACTCAGAGCTTTGGTATAAACTGTCATTGGAACCTGGTAGGGAGCAGGTGATCAGCAGAGTCAAAAGCAAAATGCAGGAAGAGCAAAATGGATAAAGCAAGGCATAAGCAAGATGGACAAGGGAGCTGCAAAAGAGAGATTGGAGAGATGGCGACTGTAGAAATGAACTGTGCAAAACAAAAAGGTGAAAGGCATCTGGGAAGAAAGGATGTTAAACTGAATGTATAACAAATGGGGAGACTGAGATGGGGCAAGGAAAAAAGAGGGGGGGACTCAGAGAAGGATGAAGGAAGATGGAATACTGCAACATACATGATATTTGTAATTGGTCTTGTTCATACTGAGGTCCAAGTTTTTATCATACGGTTCAGGTGTACCACTAAAATTCATCAATGGGTGTCCAAATCTTGGATTGTTCTCTGCATAAGTATTTAGTATTCTGCACATGGTAGTCAAGTACAAGAAAGCAGACAAGCAGCATAAACAGCGCCAAATATACCCAAATAAAAATAGGTGTGATCATGTGCATAGCTAAGGTGACTCTTCTCTATTAAAGCTGCCCTAGGAAATATGAACAGCTTGCGGCTTGATGTCTAGGCTCCAGTTGCTATGACAATCTCTCAACGCACATATAGTCTGTGTACTCTCAACCACTTACAAGAAATACAAGCCCAAACATATAAACTGAAGAAAGACTTCCTGTGCTTCAAACTAAAGGATGTTGAAATAAAATAAAAAAAAATCTAACAAAAATGATGGTGCAACTGAAATATTGTTAAAAGCACTGGAGTTACTCAGCTGTAGAACCTGCAAAAAGAACTGTCTGTATTTCATATGTACAGTACAGCATTACAGGATGCCATTGTAGAATTTGAAATAATTAGAGGTCCATATTTTAACTAAGCAAGCAACTAAAGCCGCGGTGGTGCAGCGGTAGCATTGTCGCCTCACAGCAAGACGTTCTCCCGTTCAATTCTCGGCTGGAGCGCCTTCTGTGTGGAGTCTGCATGTCCTCCTCCTGCAGTCGAGTTGCACTTGAAAGACATGTGTAAATGGGCGTGCCTTCATTGAAGGTTGGGGGTTGAGCTGGCACCTCGGCACCGTAAAAATCTACTGCCAATCATTAGCGGACCAGAGTTTCGCTGTGGCCACCCCTAACCGGGAAAAGAAGAAGAAAAAGATTTTAACTAAGCAACTACTTTGCTGTACCTTACCTGCTATATGTCACCAGTTATTGGGTAATTTGTATATTAAACCAGTGGGTACTAGACTCAGTACATTAAACCTCCATGTTTTAATTTAATAACACAGTGTTTAATCTATAAGAAAATCTGGGCAAGTTGGTAATAAGCAGTGGTGCAAGAAACTCAAGAAGGACTTAGACATTTGGTTGGAATCACCTCTTATCATGGATCAGAAGGCTAGCCTAGACTTACTGTATGTGCTGCAGCTGGTACATATATGATCTGGGAGTATGGGAGGGCAGGACAGCGTGCTCCTGCATGGACACTCTATTTAATTTATGTATTAATTTTCATTTGTTAAACAAGAGAGAATGTTAATCCAGATAGAACAGTATAAGGGAAACGTTTACAACATAAACATGACATTGCTGAATAAAAGAAGGAAATGTTTTACTGTATTAAGCCCTCCTGGTAGTGGGCATGGCCTGAGTGATTGGCATGCCAAATGGCCATGCTGTCATATGCAAATGATGCATGATTGACATAACATGCAGATTTGCTTCACCATCCACATGAGTGTTCATCGAGGAAGCAGTACAATTACCTACGTCTAACAACAGTATGCTTTAACCAGAATGTTGTTTACAAACGTACTTGTGAATTGTCAGGTAAATATCATGACTTTAGGGCCAAGCTCGAGTTATACCTTGGTCGTGGATATTCAGCTCTTGAGTCTGCTACTCCATTGAATTCACTGACTTTTCTGTTGTCAGTGCTTTTTATTGGCTGTTGCAAGCCAAAAGGAAATCACTACAACTAGGACACTCACAGAATCTTTACAATGTGCAACTTTATACAGCAACGTTTTACTGTTCATGCGGTTTGCAGATCCTGATATATTTGTTATACTAAAGAGAAGACTATTTAATCCGAACAACTTTTATTTCTTGGTATTATAACAAGTTTGCAGGATCTGTATACCGCATGCTCAGAATGCCGGCTGAATATTCATGTGGACAAAGAAGACATCAACATGAGTATTCACAGATTTTCATACATGTCACCTGGTGCTGAGTGGTGGGTGGAGTTTGGGCGGGCCTTGCTACTGCACATCCTGGGGGGGGGGGTTCTTCTTCTCTCTTTCGGCTGTTCCCGTTGGGGATTACCACAGCGGATCATCCATTTCCATTTCTTCCTGTTCTCTTTATATTACTCTGTCACACCAACCACCTGCATTTCCTCTCTCACCACATGCATAAAACTTATCTTAGGCCTTCCTCTTTTCCTCTTACCTGACGGCTCAATGCTTATCATCCTTTTTCCAATATACCCAGCATCCCTCCTCAGCACATGTCCAAACCAACACAATCTCACCTCTCAGGCTTTCTCTCCAAACCGTCTGATCTGAGCTGATCCTCTAATATACTGATTCCTAATCCTGTCCGCTGTCATCACACGCAGTGGAAATCTTAACATCTTTAATTCTGTCATGTCCAACTCTGACTCCTGCCTTTTTATTAATGCCACCGTCTCCATCCCATACAACATAGCTGGTCTCATTATCCTCTTGTAGACCTTCCCTTTCACTCTTAATGGTTACCGTCTGTCACATATCCCTCCTGACAATCTTCTCCACCCATTCCACCCTGCCTGTACTCTCTTCTTCACCTCTCTTCCACAATCACCATTACTCTGAACTGTTGATCCCAAGTACTTAAACTCATCCACCTTCACCAACTCTACTCCCTGCATCCTCACTATTCCTCTATCCTCCCTCTCATTCACACACATATATTCTGTCTTAGTCCTGCTCACCTTCATTCCTCTCCTCTCTAGAGCATATCTCCACCTCTCCAGGGTCTCCTCAACCTGGTCCCTATTCTCACTACAGATCACAATGTCATCTGCAAACATCATAGTCCATGGGGACTCCTGTCTGATAAAACAAAGCCAAAAAGGAAAAAAAATGTTTACATGAAATATTCAGCCATACAACTATTATATACACTTTTTTTGGTTTACAAAATATTGAATTACTTCTATCACTGTGTGTAGATTGTAGTAGAAAAGTGTTCCTAATCAGTTGTGGCCAATCAATGTTTTTGCACATAGTTGTAAGTTGACCTTTTGTAGCAAAAGCCGTTAAACCATTTATTATGTTGAGGAAAAGCTGCAGAAAAGCTTAACATGATATGATACTGCCAAAGCTGTAGACTCCAGGAATACAGATACCATCCTGCTCCTTTTTATTGGGCTGCTAAGACCTTATTCTGAGTTCTGCATTTACTTCTGGTGGTTTTGTATAAATATAAGAAAAGGTCTGCAGAAGGGACATAAAGATGGTGAGGCACTGGGGATGTAGCCTAAAAATACAGGATGAGTGGACAAGTTACAAAGTAACCTGAGGGAAGCATGGCTGGTGGGACATCATAATGGACACAATACGAGCTTGGATGTTAGACAGGCAACAAAGAAAAAGGAAGGAAGGAAGGAAGGAAAAATAAACAGGGAAAAGTCAACAAATGGCATGTGGAAAGAGGCATACATGACCACTTTATTACAGGGGAAAAAGTGGGTGAGTGCCCTAGAAATCACTCTGGGACTAAACTACATAATGCAGGTCCTCTGCAGGATGTTTTAAGTGCACGGAACAGGAAAAGAAAAAAAACGTGAAGGAGTCAGCACCTGCCTAGTAACTACCTGCAATGGCTAATAGCAGAGAGCAAAGGCGTTCTTCAACAAGTAATGTTCTTAACAGCATACCTTCAAACTGTTTAACAAACTGTGACATCCCCTCTCTGGGCCAGTAATCAAGGAGCCTGAATCCTCACCACTGACACTGGAGAGGGACATTCATTTGGAACAAAAATGGATACACTCAGTATTTTCAGATGTGGCTCTCTGCATCAAGCACAGTTTCCATTAAGAGCACACAGGGAACACACTCAGTCCAGGGGCTGGTTTTCCCTTCTCACTCCAGATCCCCAATAAGAATCCCCACTGGCACAGCTATAATGTTGAGTCCTTAGCAGAGTGTCCAAGCCAAGTCTTCCACTACTCTCTTTGTGAAACCAGTGCTTTGTGTCCCTGCTCCAAGCAGCTGACACACACACACACACACACACACACACACACTCCTTGAGATTTGATTTTCACACACACATACACACGCACTCCTTGAGATTTGATTTTCACACACACACACACACACACACACACACACACACACACACACACACACACACACACACACACACACACACACCTGGGAAAGGCTGGCACAGATTTACTAGCTATGCACCCCTCTTCCCAAACTATAAGGTAGTTATAGCCACCAGACACTCCAAAGCCAGCTACTCTAAGGCTCTTACAAGGGTACCCAATTATGCTGAGTGAAATTAATATTAATACAAATGGTCATATTTGCCAATGCAGTAAGACATTCAGGAGTAGCCACAGAGTCACCAAATAGATATAAGTACTCTCAAAGATTAAAATATTCTCTAAAGATCCAGCCACAATAAAAGTTTAGATATATTTAATAATAATTAATAAAAGAACATGAAAATACAGAATATCTACTTACAATAAACACCAGAGTTTCATTCACAGGAAACAGATGAGTAGATTCACACAGATACAAAAAAAAAACAGTATTTAACTAATCTCTGTAAATTTTCCTGACTGATGTATAGAATTACTATTCCCTGGTTCATTTACTAGAGCAAGGCAAGATGAAGTGGGTGAGAGATCCTTCTATGTCAGGTTCCAAGAAACAGACTACTCTGAGACTTCTCTCTCATCTGGTATTAAAGCATCATTTTTGTCCTAGATTACAGAATGACATCACATACATCTGGTCATCTGACTTCTGATACCCATGCTACCACTTTGCTAGAAACTAAACCAGAATTTAGCACATATGTGTTACCATACACACAGACAGAGCTTTGCTGAGATGTGTTATAGCATCTGGAAGCTATAAAACCATAAAACACTTCCACTCTTCCTACAGGAGCTAATAAACCAGTCTCTGGCACAGACATTATGTCTCTGGCTGCAATCAGAACTGTAAGATGCAACCTTTATGCCCTAAACCAGGTAATTTAATTTCTTACTATTTTTCAAAGTTAGCTGGACTGAAATTAACCTCTTCTCTTCCAATATCCTCTGTTAAAACATACACATTTAATCAGTTACAATACAGTAAGGACCCATTGTTGGTACATTTTTAACACAAGCAGCTTTGCAAATACATTTTTCAACACAAGCATCTGTACAAATCAGTTTGATATACAAATGACATATAATCATTTACAAAATTCCAGCTAGCTGTGCTGGCATATGCTACACATCCGCTACCCTACTTCTCTTCACATAGCTAGCAATACCTCATATCATCACACAAATACATTTTCTTTTTGATGAAATTTCTGAGACAAGTGTGGCATGTTAACATGGGTTTGTTTGCTTGCTTGCTCACTCTCTTAAGAGTCACATCTACTGAACATAAAACACCATGGAATGGCTATGATGTCCAATCATTACTCTTTGGACTAGCTAATCTGACCATATCCCTACCTGCAGAATAAACTGTAGATCCTAGCTAATCCATTGTCTAATATCACCTGAACCTCACAACGCTGCCTGACAGCCTCTTGCATTCTCAGCCTACCTCACTACTTATAGCCCCAGCACCTCCCATGAACACTATTCCATATGATATACACATACTCCACAAAAACATTTAGTGCATTTTATGTTACCAAGAGAATAGCTGATAGCAGTTTATATAAATACTGACCACTAAATGATAATTCACCAAAGTTCAGATGGTAACGTTACATCTTTCTATATCTCCGATACTGAGAGCAAATAATGAATACTATTTAAAAAAACAGTTTGAAATAAAACCAGCACAACATGACTCCCTACACAGTGTTTTTAGTTTAACAATGAAAAAATATTTCACTACTGATGTCCTCTGAAGCTATCTAAGGAACCAGTCTAAAGTATATAACTGACCCTGCTTATAACTTTGAAGGAAGCCAGTAGTCAAGGATTGAAGTGAGTGACTAACACTGGTGTGACAGTCCTGGGTGAAGGAACAGTAGTTCAGTCTCAAGCAATGCAACAATCAAGTGAAGACTTGAGGTTCACAGAGTGGCTTCTTAACCTAGTAGTGCAAGAAATCTGGACAAAGCTTAAAATTATAAGGGGACAAAGGCCCAAAAACAGATTTTAAATACTACTGTTATAAACTTATTCAGTAGATTTTTCCTGTTACAACACATTATCTCACAGCTAATACATCTTAACACTGGGGAGTTTTCAAAAGTAAAACTGAGAGATCTGCATTCTTTTAACAAGAATGTCTTCACTGATATTTCTCACCTGCATTTGTCAGCTTTTTCCTGTTTACTGATATCTGCATTTTACCAACTCACTATGGTATTCATTCATGAGCCATCACAAATGATGTCTTGTCATTCCTGATTGAAATAACTTCCCCTCCTCACATTTGCATCAACCTTTACTTGCTTCATTTATCTGTATGTTAAAGAAAGATTTTTAGCCTACATCCAATTCAGTTTTCATATCTGTCCTCCTAATTGTACTGGTTTGTCCGCTGACTTGGATACACAACTATTCCTTTCAAGGATCTACGACCAGGAATCCTTAAAAAACATATTTCTAACATATATTCTAGCAAATAGCAAACAATGCACTAATTACCATGGTTAAGTAGTATTACAGCCCACGGATGCTACTACCCACCACTTATTCTTCACAACAGTAAAGCCAACTCAGTTTGACATCCTGTCTTTGAAAAATATACTTCACTAGTGCCTCCCTGTCTCTCCCAATAATTAATGCACCTCACATATACCCACCATTGTAGACTGTACCCCAACAAATGCCAGAATATACTATCATGGGGGTATCAGACTGTAAGGCCAATACAATTCATATCAGGTCCAAACATCACTTGCATAAGCAAAACTGCAAAATAATTCCATGGATAAAGCCAACTCCCTGGTACACCTTTTATAATACTGAACTTCTGCTATTGTCTGGGGACACCCACACACTGCCACCAGTAACTGCTAACATAACTTAGCCATCTACACCAGACCTGCCTCTCTCTCATCTCTATCATCAACATATTGTTTGTTCATACAATGTGTTTTTTATCTCATCATGTATGCAGCTGTTTGTACACATTTAAAGTGCTGGTTTATCCTTTTTAGATTATGATGTTCAGATATTTTTGAGGTTGTAATTTCTGGCAATATCTCAGGTAGCAAACTATAATTGTGAGACTCCTGCTATTGCTTGTGCTGTTATACTAGCAGTCCCTCTATTCCATCTGCTAATTTTTCATTTTTATCTCTCCGCTTTTACAGTTTAAAGTAAATGAGTGCAACACCTGCAAGTTAAAGTTTGTAAAACGTGAATACTTATTGCTATATCTATAGGTTAAGGATTTTATCGGTCATGTTGGGGCTCGCTGCACTGTGAACACACATTTCTATCAGCTGCTCATTCTGCCTATACAATTGCAGATGTACACTTACAGACTAAGATTTGCCTTTACTTGCCACGTTTGTAGCTCCCTGTGTTACACTGCCTGTTTCTTGATACTTTGCTATCTAGACTAATAGTTCACACAACTTTCCCCTCTAAGCATTTTACCACTCTTACACTTTTCTCTTCTGCAGACTGCTTTTGTTGTGGGAAATTTCCACTTATGAATCATCTCTTTTTTATTGATAATTACCATTGTTACAAAGTTAGCAAGACTGCCAATGTGCATCCTGAATGACTAATGCTACAGCAGTAGGTGTGGTCCACTTCTGTTCCCACCCCCATTCCCCAGCTATACCACCCTCTCTACATAAATACAATCCTAACTCCTCCCATAACAGTCTTATATTGCATGCCTACTTAAAAGTTATCCCCCACAATTCCACTACACAAAAGACTTAATTTTTATATCAACCTAACCTATACCTTCATGGTATAACAAATTCTAGTATGATTAATAATCTTATTCGTACTCTGGTCCGGCTTGTTTCTGCATTTTACTAACTCTCCATACTCCTCAAGTAAACATTGCCATAAATAAAAGCAAAATAGCAGACCAGCTACACACATGTATAAGCTACTCCACAGAAACTTTCCCATCAACACGCTCTACTAATATTTTCTACTACTAAAACCCATGACTGCCAATGAACCGCTTGAAACACATCAAATAATGCATAACAATACTCTAAAGAGAACAAACACATCTTCCTTAATCCAATTTATAAATACCAATTCTCATGTCTTCCTCTTATTGTCCCATACTCCCAAACACACCTCAGTTTAAAATATTTAACTTAAAAAAATACCACTCCACTTTTCCACCTGCTGTCCTCAAAACTTCTCTTCCTCCTTAGCACACTTTATTTATAACGTATGCCTATTCAATTTATAACATATGGACACTCTCTTACACTTAACCTCACATTATTTTAATCTATCACCTTTAATCCCTCTACGCAATACTATTTCCTCTCCATCTACAATAATGGCAACAATTTTCAATAGACAAATCATCATACTATACATACTTACCTTCCCATCCTTGCCCTCAAAAACCTAGTACAATATCACTTAGCCAAAAGGCCTCTTAGATCATCAAGCAAACTACTACTAGAAGTCACCAACAGCTACAATAGCTTTGGAGATGCACTATATAGTAGTTCAGTGGCTAAAAAATGGAACTCTGCCCCCACTAGCATTCAAAATACATCGTCCAAAGCCTCCTTTAAAGACCTCATCAGGCAACATCTCAAGCAAAGTTGGCAGGGCCATGATTGCTCCCCAGGCTAGTGAAAGCAGATAAGGTACACATACTAAATCTAGAGTACTTGATAATAGTTTTCAATCTTACTCACAAACACTGGCTAATCTACAATGCATAAAATGTACCTGTGTACTATGTATGCATTCTACCTTTGTTCCAAATTTCAGCTGTTCACCACAAATCTATTAATTACCTTTATTTTTAAATTAATATTTTTTTGGTTTTGTTC
Organism: Protopterus annectens; assembly: GCF_019279795.1. Classification (NCBI taxonomy): domain Eukaryota; kingdom Metazoa; phylum Chordata; order Ceratodontiformes; family Protopteridae; genus Protopterus; species Protopterus annectens. The sequence continues at coordinate 399,183,556 of NC_056737.1, read as the reverse complement.
TCTCCACTGTAACTGTTGATGTGCTGCATACCACTGTAAAAACATGTCTTTTGTAATTTGTGTGTATACTGATCATGCCTAAATAACTAAATGTATCTGTAATTTTTCTATGTGGAGCTTTTCTCCCCTGGCCTCTGCTGAAAAAGGGCCTTTTCGTCTCAGTCAGACACCCCCGGTAAATAAATGTAAAATAAAATAAATAAAAATAAATAATAGCATCCCATACAATAACCCTTTCTCACCTTCTAACCAGAATTCATAGAATTAATCTTCACCAAGTAAATATACGCAGTATGCACCCACAAAATCATAGGTTGACTACAATCCAAACTAACCAAACATATGAACCCAACTGCAAGCTATGCTCTCCATTTCCTCAGCATAAAAAACTTTTTCACCTTTTCTCAAATTCCTAATATTTCCATATATGTCTACCATCACTGTTTTGTATACTGTTGATATGCAGCTCTATAGAAACCTGCCCTTGACCTCATCTACCAACTACTACTTACCAAAATAACATACCACTACAAATATCATTACCAAATAATGAAAGCATTATTACAAACTAGAGTATCTTAATTCTTCAAAACCACCCACAACTTTAATATAGTAGGAATCACAGAATTATGGCTGAAAATTATACCCCTAACCTGGCCAATACCTCTTCAACATAAAACCAGATAGCAAAGTTGTGGGAAATACTCTAATCCTTCTAAAATACAACAATAAGCCGTACTCCTCATTTAAAATAAATCAAGAATGACCATGACCCCAACTGGCAAACCCTAAATCTACTAATGTAACAATAGGAATAGCATACCTCCCCATCAGCGTCTCATATTTCAACTGACGATGAAATATTACATCACACAAATAGTAAAAAAGGATATCCTTATTCTTATAGGTTCATAGGTTCATAGATCGGTACTAGGCTATCGGCCCTAGGGCCTATACAAGCCTAGCCATAACAATTCCATGGCTATTTCCTCTCACAATATTTACTTCCCTGTACCCCTGTCTAGCAGGGCGACTGACATGATCCCCGGGGTGAATTTCCTATCTCCCGTACAATCATCAAGGTTCCTTTTGAAGAGGGCCAAGGAGGCGCTCTGCTTGACATGCATGAGCAGTCTATTCCAGAGTATGGGGAGTCTCTGGGTCAGGAACCTATCCCTCCAGCATGTTTTGTTCATTGTGATGACAAGGTTTAGATCCCTGGAGGTTGTGGCTCTGAGGGATTGGAATTTCTTTAAGTGGAGCATGTCCAACAGCTCAGGGTTTGACATGGCCTTGTATGTTAAGCAGAGATCACCTCTGAGTAGACGATAAGCCACAGAGTATAGCTGGAGTTTTTTTAGATGGTTAGCATAGGGCATCTGCTTTAGGCCTGTGATTCTTTTAGTGAGGTATTTCTGCAGCATTTCCAACTGTTGCAGATGTCTTGGGAGGTACAAACCAAACAGGGCATTGTACTCTATAATGGGTCTAATGACGGATGAGTACAGTGGGACATTGACCTCCTTTTTTCTGGATGAAAAGCCCTTAGTGATGAGGTGTGCCACATAGGAGGATTTCCTGACTGTTGTGGTGATGTGGTTATCGAAGGTGAGACCACTGTCCACCTGTGTCCCTAAGTCTCTCATCACACTTTCGGTGTTTAGTGTACTGTCACCTATGTGGTAATTCATGGGTACATGTTTTTTCCCCAAAGGGGATAACTATACATTTCTTGGCATTAAGCTTGAGCCCATGGCTCTGGCACCAAGCATCTGTTTCTGTAAGGCCCTTTTGTAGAATATCTACATCATTTGGGGATTCGTAGTGGCTCCCAGTTTGCAGTCATCTGCGAACTTTGTTAGCCAGAGTCCCTTAGTGTTGGCCTATACTTCAGAGAAGTAGATGCCAAACAAGAGCGGTCCCAGGACTGAACCCTAAGGTACTCCATTTGTCTGGAGCTGGATTTGGAGTCGACTTCTTTTACAGTCTGGGTTCTGTCAGTAAGCCAGTGTTCAACCCATCGAGTGATGTAGGGATTTATCCCCAGCTTAGTAAGTTTATCTATGATTCCAGTGTGGGGGATGGTGTTGAAGGCCTTGGCGAGGTTCAGATAGGCTGTGTGCCACCTTACCCTTGTTCACAGCTCTGGAGACTGATTCGAAGAAGTCAATCAGCTTCAGGAGACAAGATCGGCCCTTCACAAACCCAAACTGGATGGGGTCCAGTTTTTGAAGGTTGCCAATGTCTTTGTTTATAAGTTCCATGATAATGTGTTCCATGCCCTTGCAGATCAGGCTCGTCAGACTGATGGGATGGTAGTTCCCGGGATCCAAGGTGGATCCCCCCTTGTGGAGTGGGATAACTGTAGCTGTGTGCCACTCAGTGGGCATGAAACCTAAGGTGAGGCTATGATTAAACATGACACTTAGGTGAGGTGCCAGTTCATTTTGTCGTTCATGTAGTACACAGCCCGGGATGTCATCTGGTCCCATGGATGCTGTATTCTTAGCTTTGGAGAGTGCAGTTTCTACCTGTGTGGCCATGATTACTGGTATTGAGATGGGCCCTTTAGGGGGTGAGAGGGGGGTGAAGTTGGCACTAAATCAATCTGCCAGGATATTGGCAATATCCTTGGGATCAGTATATTTAATGCCATTTTGTTGTAGCTCAGAGCAGATCTGAGCATTGTCATTTAGATTCTTGACATAACTATAGAATGCCTTATGGTTGTCTTTGGAATCTTTGGCAATTTTATTTTCGTAATTAGCTTTGGAGGATTTTATGAGGGATCTCAGCTTCTTACTGAGCCTGGTAAGGGAGTTTTTTGCATCCTGGGATTTTCCTCTTTTCTGCAACAGTTTCTTCCTTCTGTTGTATAGTTTGTTTATGAAAGAGGGCCAACAGATTGACTTCCTTTTTCTGGAGGAAAGCGTCTTGGTTCTATTTGGGATGGCACGATTCATGCATGAGTGGATGTGCTCGTACAATGCCTTAGTGTAGGATTCAGCAGTCGAACTTTCAAATCCTGTCTGCATGGGTGTCATGAAGTTTGTCACTTATGACTTGAGTAGCATGAAGTTGGCTTTGGAGAAGTTTTTTATGGAGGATTCCTTACTGGGGGGTGGGGGTAGGGTGTGAATGTCAAGGGTGATTTGCTTACAGTCAGACCTGACCAATAAGGGGGTGACCACTGGTGTGGAGCATCTATCTCCCATGTTGGTAATGACCAGGTCAAGGATATTGAAGCCCCTGGTGGGCCAATGGAATACTTGATCCAGGGCATTGGAATTTATGAATTCCAAGAACCATTGTGAAAAGGTGTTGGTACCCAAGTAGTTTTCCCAGTTAATGGCAGGGTAGTTGAAATCACCCAGTATTAGGTTGTTTGGTTGTATCTTAATATTTTTCAGTACGTTTAGAAAGGTGTAGTGAGAATCTTGGGGCATGTTGGGGAATCTGTAGCAAGCTACAATTTGGATTGCAGTCTTACCTAGTGTTAGCTGCACCTGGAGAATTTCAGATGCATTGTGTTGGGCAACTAGCCTGGAGGTGTGAACATCCTTGGTGAATATGGACACTCCTCCACCTTTAGTGTTTCGGTTTTGGTTTGGTGTCCGAAAAGTGTGGTAAGAGTTGTAGCCTGGTATTGCAGGGGTGGTCTCTGGAGCCTTGAACCAGGTCTCAGTGAGAATCTTGGGGCATGGTGGGGAATCTGTAGCAAGCTACAATTTGGATTGCAGTCTTACCTAGTGTTAGCTGCACCTGGAGAATTTCAGATGCATTGTGTTGGGCAACTAGCCTGGAGGTGTGAACATCCTTGGTGAATATGGACACTCCTCCACCTTTAGTGTTTCGGTTTTGGTTTGGTGTCCGAAAAGTGTGGTAAGAGTTGTAGCCTGGTATTACAGGGGTGGTCTCTGGAGCCTTGAACCAGGTCTCAGTTACTGCACAAACATCGATGTCCTCCATTTTTAGGAGTGCCTCAAGAGAGTGCATTTTGAGGTTTAGACTTCTAGCATTGAGTAGCATTACCTTCAGATTTTGCATGCTTGTATCTGTTAAGGTGGTGGTTTTGTCCTTTGAACCTTGCCTAAAAAAAGGCACTATAGGGGCGGCAAGAGCTTTAGCCAGTAACATGAATCCCAGGGGTGACAGGTGCAGACCATCTCTGGCAAAGCATCATGGTTTGTCGATCAGGTCTTCCCAGGCAGACAGATACTGGATCCCCTTTGAATGACACCAGAAGCTTAGCCAATTGTTGAAGTCATTTTGTCCTTATACTGTGGTATCATTCTGGGCGAAGGCAGGATGCTCCTCAGTGCTAGGGTCATACCTGCCTGGGCCATATAATCCGAGAGCTCTTCCATGTCTCTTTTCATGTAGTCCAAGGAGGTACATCTCAAGTCATTCACTCCAACATGGACAATGACAGAGTCATATTTGTACTTGCTGTGCAGTGACTTGAGTGCATGCATTATGTGGTGGATCCTGGCACCCAACAGGCAGCTGACTGTAATTTTCTCCTTGTTCAGCCTGTTGAGTTGGACATCAGTGTGCCTGACTATAGAGTCACCTATGACTAAAGTGTCGGGTATGTTGTCTTGCCTTAGGGCTGTTGTTGGGTAGCACACTGGTGTTGTGAGCTGTGTGTCACTTTGGTTGTGACTGGTATTTGTTTGCATTTCAGCTTCGGAGGTCCTTGTTGCTTGGGCTGGTTAATGTTAAGGGCCTCCGCATATGTGGGTTTAGTGTTGTTGCTATGTGTGGGTGTTGATGGTGTGGGTTTTGAGAGGCTATGTTTTGCTTGAGGTGTAGTGCAGGTATTAACCTTCTCCTCTTGACTGTCTAGCACAATCTTGGCTGGAGAGAGCATTGCTTCCAGTTTGGCTATGTAAGTGCATCTCTCACAGGTTGTAGTGTTGGGTGGCAGGAGGAGCAGGTTGTCTGTGTACATGAGGCAGTTGCTGCATTGCCCCAATATGCCCAGATTCACCAGGTGGACAGGATAAATCACTGGAAGCTGACCCTTGGACATGCCTGTTTAGGTGCTTTTTTTTTTAAAGTACAAGAGCGGTTTTCCCTTACCTTTGCAAGGTACTTTGCAATTACAGGCTGTTTCGTGCATATGATTAATTTCTCCTTATTGACAAGGAGAATTGAGTGATTGTATCAGTTTAAGGCTTCCTAGTGCTTTCCAGGAGGTTCTAGAGCAAGTGCTAGTCACAGGGGTATGGATTTTAGTGCTACTACTGAGAAACCAGCTAGTTCTAAGGGAAAATTTGAAGAGCAGACTTTCTGGCACCTGGAATAGTTTAACCGTAGCCCCGCGGTGCTGCACGATGCAAAAAATGCGCAAACACACCCACAGCCTGGAGACTTTAAATGTTCACATTCTCTCTCACTGAAATAATAGACTGCCTAACCAAATAAAGACTTACATAAGTAAGAACCTAGCAGACCTATGGGAGGAGAGGGGAAAGAGGTAGAGAACAGTAAAATTAGTCACCAGTGGAGCAGGCACATAACCATTTATTTTTAAGATGTTCTCTAAGCTGACCTTTGAAAGTTTTGTTTGTTTTAATCTGCTTAATTTCTAGTTGTAGTGAATTCCATACCTTAGCAAAATGTGGAATAAAGGCAGCTACCAGTATGATTATTTGCTTTGGTTGTTGAGAGATATAGTTTATCAACTGATCATAGAGCTCTTCTGGGGGAGAAGAGTGAAAGAAACTGGCTAGACTAGAGCAGTGGGGTGGACTGCAGATGAGGTTGTGTGATATGGTGAGTTTTGATGTGACTAAGAAGTATGAGAGTTCTGGGCAGGATAGCTCTGTGCATGGCAATGATGGGCTTTGTAAAATCCATTGGCAGCAAACGTACACATTTTATGGTAGCATTGTTCAAGTAAATTGGTCTGGGCAGCACGAAGGTTTATTAGGATGGGAGCAGCATGGAGAAGGGCTGGGAGTAAGCAAGTTGATGCAACCTGTTTTCTAGTAGTGATGGTAATTTAGGGAGCAGCTCTATTTAGAGTTCCCAATGTCATTTCTGTAAATATTGAATTTTAAGTTGTCATTTATGCTGACCCATAATAGTTTGGTATGTGAGGTGAGTTTAATTCTTGTGTTGTTTGCTTAAGTTTGAATGTATTTTTATCAGGGTTATATTGCTTGGGGTGAACAGGATTAGTTTAGACTTTCAGAGTTTAGAAAGAGTTCAGAATTGGTTAGCCATGTTTCAATAAATGACAGTGATCTTTTTTTTGTTCAAATATATAAAAAGTGGTATCACTACAGATTAGTGCAAAATTATCAGCATATTGGCCAAGGGTTGCATGTTTTAGCAGCTTAGAGATCATTGTTAAAGATGTTAAACAGAGGAGAGCTTTGGGGTACTACTATAGTGACAGAAAGTATAGAAGAGTGTTTTGCCATTTTCTGGCTTGAGATCTGTTAGAGAGGAAGCTCTGGAACCAGGACAGAGAGAAGTGGAAGCAAGTCCAAGATTAGCAAGCCTTTGCAGGAGAACAGAGTTGGAGATGTTCTTGAATGCCTTGGAAAGGTCTAGGAAGGTAGCAGAGACAAGCTTGCCCTCATTCATTTTTGGTTTATGAAGGTGATGATGTTTGAGAGAACTGCAGAGGTACTGTGGTGAGGGCATATTCCATGTTAAGACGATGACAAAGGAGATTCTCAGTGATGTATTAGAGGAGTTGAGCTTCGATGCACTTTTTCAGCATTTCGGATAGGGGTATAATTTCCTGCCATTAATGATTACTGCCCCCTAACATTCACTCTAACCATTCCCCATTACAAGATCCCTCCCATATTAATCTCCTTCTGGTCTAATACCATGAAAAAACATCACAGACTAGACAGAGAAACTAGCCAAAAATAAACTAGCAATCTATTATACAAATCAACGAACATTCAAAATGTGCATCATCTCTAGTAATAGTGATCTTAAAATAACATTTCCCACCAAAATAACTAGACTTCACAAAAACAAAAATAAACAATGGATCACAAAAATGTAAGGTCCTTTTACAAATTAAGAGATTCAACCTAACAAAAGTTTAAACATCTTCTCTCGTTTGACAGCACAAAACAGTTGATTACCCTAAGAAATCTTACTAAAAAAATCAGAAAGCATAAAGCAAACTTCATGAGAACAACTGAAAATTCTCTGAAACTTACTTAAAAATAATTCTAGAACACTGACAACCACACTGTAGAGTGAGTCTAAGATAAGAACCACCTAAAATAAGATATTATTCCCACCCCATGTAAGAAATGTTCCCTATAAGACTTCCTCAAAGAATTCTTTATACTCCCCTCTATCCATCCTATTAATTCCAATAGCCGAAATCTCCAGTCAGAATCCCCAGTATGCACACTCCATTCTACTTCAAAATTATCCAAGCCAAGAAAATTGAAAATTATACTGACAAGATAATCTATGATTCTCCTACAGGGGCCAAAAGCCTACTGCCCTGGCTTATTACACTTTGCAAAGAACACATACCCCTTCCTTTCAACTGCCTATACAACCTCTACCTCCCTTTCAGTACAATGCCTACTGAATAGATAAAGGACACAAGGATAAAGGAAATCTAAGCTTGAAAATACCAATGACTTTAGGTCAATATTCATCCTAGCCATTCTGGAAAAGATTATCAAAAAGCTACTTTTCATTCAATTCACTAAATACCGTAAAAATGCAACATCTTTATACCACAACAATGTATTTTTAGTTAAGCCATAGTCCAACTGACAGTCTTCCACCTCCAAAATATGGACAAAGGCCTATCAACAGGTTCAGTATTCGTTGATCTTGTCTATATCTTTGACCTACTTGATTATGAACTATTATTAAACTCCCTAGTTACAGCAGAAATTAGCAAAGACATCGTACCTTGGTTCACAGACTTCCTGTCCAACAGATATTTCAAGGTCCGCACTGGAAACAGCATTACTCCTTCTACACCACTTACCAAAGGAGTCTCATTGGGATCACTTTTGTCACCACCACTGTTCTTCATGTTTACCAAGAAACATCCCACATATCTACTACAAATCAAGCTCATGTTATATGCCAATTATGTGGCCATATAAAAGCCCAAGCACAATCTCTCCCAACTGTTGAACTGGCTCATCCTTGACAAACAAACTCAAAATACAAGGAAAACGTAAGTGTGTGATCTTTGGTACCAGACAAAAACTCAATGTTTCCTAAATATCGTAACATTTTGTATGACCATGAACCCACTGAAATTACTGCATACTTCAAACATCTAGAACTATGCTGAGATCTAAACTTCAACTTCCAACATGATATCAACATAATCAAGTAAAAAAATTAATACATTAATTTCTTGGCAAAACAGATTTCCCACTTCCTTTCTCTAAGAAGTATTTTATCAACTGGGAAAGGAGTCTTGCTTATCTAACTTACAGCTATCCCATAGCAGTAAATATATTAAAGAAAAAGCTAACATCCCTTCCAACCACTGCCAACAGCATCTATAAACTCATCGCCTTAGCCCTGCAAAGAAAGTATCATTAGTGTCTCAGCAAAAACAAAAATAGCTTACAAAATAACAGAGAGGCACTTTAGTAATAGCATTCCTCCACACAAACTCCTCAATTTAGAATTTGTGTCTGTTTTGCCACCAGATTAACCAAAAGGACATCCAATTATAATCTAAGATCCTGTTCTCCTTCTAACCCCTCTTTACTTGCCTCAAAAAATAAACACAGTACAGACCACAGCTTTTTCAGTATGGTTCTCTTTATATGAGAATCATTACCATTAAAAGTTAGCTCATTATCCTCTTTACAAAAATTATATAACCAACAAAGTCATCACAAAGTTTTTACTAAATGTTTTAAAACAGGAAGTGTTACATAAACTACACATTCTCCTTTTACTTCCTCTGTCACACACTTCACATGAAACAATTTAATATCTTCTTATGACCAATATTCACTATATACCTCTCAAATTCTCCTCCAATTTTCCCCTCATACATATAACCACTTACAAATACTTATGTCCTTCTCCATCCACACAATCAGGTACACAATATAAATAAGTCATTAGAATGGTTTATTTTTAATAATTTAATAGTCAAGTTCAAGTTATTACATTAACTTGTATCCAATAATTTAGCAGTTAAGTTTATTGTTAAGGTTGATTGGTTGGTTGGTTGGTTGTTTTGTCTTGTCTTGTATCCCTTCAAGTTATTTGTATTTTCCTGAACCTGTTTCAGATTTGTACTGGAATGTGGTTACAGCTTTAGTCATACTGTATCTTTACACCACAACAATGTATTTTTAGTTAAGCCATAGTACAACTGACAGTCCTCCACCTCCAAAATATGGACAAAGGCGTATCAACAGGTTCAGTATTCCTTGATCTTGTCTCTATCTTTGACCTACTTGATTATGAACTATTATTAAACTCCCTACTTCTTCCTTGCATCTTCCTTGTTAGGATGTTTCCTTTTCAGTAGATGTATGACTGTGGAATTAGTATATTTAAGTCAAGGGGGTGTAGGGGATGAAGTCCTCCCACATTGTGGGTATGGAGGGGCTTACCAAGTAAAGAAAATAATGTCTTCTGTTTTGTTTCTAAGAGGCATTACTCTGTTGTTTATGAATGGCCAGTGTACACTGAAGGGATCCTTTATAGTGGGACCCAGAAAATCAAGTCTTTACTTTTATACCTGACACTCACTCTTTCAAACAGGACCAGCATCATTTTAGGACCACATCCCCAGAACTACATTTTTGAGAACTTACAACAAACTGCTGTGATGCACAAATATATAGCCATTAGCCAGTGCAATACTGTTGCAGTGCATGGAGCATCATGATTACATTACACAATTAGAAAAAAAGGATAAACCTGTAACAGCCTTCTGTAGCACAAGACCCAACAATAATAGTACTTTCAGCTGTTTGCAACAATTGTTACACACCCCCTAAGCACTGTTATGGTTGTGTCTCACAGAAGGGATGTCCCTTCAGTCTCAACTGTCCCTGAATATTTTGTCTCATATTCTATTCATGGAATCTGACAGATGCAACTCTATAAGAAAGTGAATTAGGACGTTGTTTAAAAACTGTCCCTGACTTTTTTATCAAATTCAATTTACATGCTGTCTGTGTGACAGCACTCACTAAGTGCTTTATTGACTTTCAAAGCCAATAAAGCATTTCTGCTTTTATCTTCTTTTGTAATTTTTGTTACATGGAGTAGATAAAATTCCATGCACTACAAAGAGTTATGATCGGGTCTCACCAGTCCTAGCCAATTATTATGTGTTCGCAACATGGATGCCAAGATGCATTACTCTGGTCTGCATGTTGTTAGAATCTGTTATTTTAACTGGAGTTTCATCCATGCCACTCCTACTTTCGATAATGTTTGACTGAGCAGGGGTCAACTTGTTTCCTTTTTAAAAATATCTCTGTTGTTTAAGGGCTCTTTATCTACCCAATTTCTCCAGGGTCTTCTTCCGCAGTAACCATTTCCTGCCTATACAGCATCCCCCGTTTCCTAGCTAATTTTGCTTCTTCCATGTAGAGAGACTCTGAGTCTTAGCACCTTCAAGGTATGGAGGTGATGGTTCTTTCAGTGCTTTTTAGCTCTTAACATTATTTTATGTGTATCAAGTTTTGCATCACCATATCTGGAGGAAGTTTTTCTAAAGTACCTGTGATAAGGTGAATGCGTGTGCTGCCTGTCTCAGTGGCATCTGGAGACTGCATTTGAAATTGTCAAGTGCCTTATAGGACCCCTCCCATGTTCCCCTTTCCTGGTCTTGACATCACCAGCAATACAGGTTTGCATCTAGGAATAATTTAGACAGTCTATTTGGCATGTAGAAAAACTTGGCATTTTCACCAAAAAATTATATATTTCCGAGTCTTAGCTACTATTCTCGGCAGTAATGTTATTCTTCCCCAATGCATGTTGTTAATATTCTTCTCTAATAGTCTTTTTCCCATATTACCTTTTGTTTAACTAGAATAGGCTACTTAAGGATCTGAACTGCCAAAGTTACTAACCCTGCACGTAACATCTTCCCTTCCCTCATTGTCACTATCCCTTCTATTATATTCAGCTATATTTTTCCCCTGTAGCCTTTAGCAAGTCATGGACCCTTCATATTGGAAAGGAACGTGCCCCAGTAAGTTTTATTTGTTTTTCACAGCTTTCTATGTTTTAATCTTATCCTGTCTCATTAACTCATGACAAAACCTAATTCCTTGAGTTTTCTGCCCAGTGCCAGTTAATATTTTTTCTAGTACTTCCTTTTTTGCAGTGCCAGCAGGTAGCATATCTTGTTTCTCTGTGCCAATGCCATGGTAGTGAATATTTTTCCACCTCTACACTAATCATCTGAATAAATAAAAGGTTAGATATTTGCCCAGTTCCCAATGTCAGTTCTCCTATGTCAGTGTTTCTGTAGTCTAAGTCTCTTTCTTTCATCATTTTGCATGGTATATAAATGTTCGAAATAACACACGGTGTGACAGCACTAATGCTTTATTGTATTTTTAAGAGCCAACGAAGCAGATAAAAACTAGAACAAAACCAGGAAAAGCTCACCAGACCCGGACCAAAACCAAAACGGAAGGTAGCAGTCTTCAGTAGATGCAGTAAATTCTTATTAACCAGCTGTTGAATGTAAGTTGGTAAGCCAAACAGAACAAATGAAAAGTCAGCTGCATAAATATTAGATTTCCTTCAAAGATGGTAAAAAGCAGTCCAAATAGTTCCACCACAAAGCTTTTATTCACAAAACACAGCTGGTTAATAAGAATTTACTGCATCTACTGAAGACTGCTACCTTCCGTTTTGGTTTTGGTCCGGGTCTGGTGAGCTTTTCCTGGTTTTGTTCTTGTATTTTTAAGAGGTTATTTATTAACATTTGTCTTCAGTAAATTTACTGAGACACAAAGCAGTTTGAAACAAGACACTCATTGTTCAGAACAAACTGGCAGCATATTTGAACTAGATTAATTTAAATGCCAGAACTACAGATGCTAAGTACATAGAAAAAGGTAATTTGGAAAATCCCTTCCAATCACAATTCACATCTTTGATTGACAGAAGAAATATGCAATCATTATTCAGAACCTGTCAATACTATTACATTTCAGCACATTTTTTCATAACTAGCCTGGTTCTCATGACTTCATCCATGCAGTCATACAAACAAGGCCGCATCTACTACAGACAATATATTCATCATGTACCATGTAGCAAGACAAGTTCAAACTCTAATATTCCCTTGTTTCATAACAAAGCAACACCACAAGCCTTATCTAGCTTGGAACAAACAGTTGCTGTGCACGTCTTTAAGAATACAAACATGTATCTGGTATGAAATACAAAAATCCATTTTGTCAGTTGTAATGTCTGAAATAATTCTACTAAAAAATAAAATAAATGCTGTTACATTTTTTTCGATATTTCAATATCATGCTCAACAAAATGTCTTATGTTCTGCACCGAGCGAGCTCCTGAGTCCCTGGGAAATATAACATTCTCCCTTGCAACCCTTACTTTTTGGTCTTTAAAAATAAAGGATTTCATCCAACTTTTTATTTTTGTTATATCTTTTTATGTCATAGGCTGCCAAAAGGCCTGTCCAAGGAATAAGGTATGTGATAGGACAAGCCAGTACAAGACTTTATGAATCAACTTTTCAAAATTATTGATATAAGTAGCAATGCGTCCATAGGATAATGTTTTTTCCTCTTCTGTCCATGTCGTGTTTCTTCTAGTCCTTAACTCTGTATCTTTTTTATGTTCTTGTTCCATTTCTTCTAGAATAGAACCACACCATCTACCTTCTAGCTCTTAAAACAATATGTTGCTGGGAATGTGGTAATGAACAAAAATATATCGGTATATTGTCTGTTTCACTAAGATGCAAAATCCTTTAAACCTGAAGTTTTTCTGTTCATATTTGTTTTTGATGAATAAAATGTACAATAGAAAGAAACACCTCAGAAACTCAAAACTTCATAACATAGTACAATCCATTGCCTTCATTTGTTGAAAATTAATTTGACTTGACATTTATAACAAGTGAAGAAGATAACAACTATTTGCTTTGTTGATCTGTTTTGAATCAGCAATGATGCTGGGCTTAAACATTTTATGATAACTAAATAGAAAAGGTGTGGTGATGTACTTCATCATACACTCTGTCAAGAAGTCAACTGAATCTTCATGTTTATTTTTATTTATTTTACATTTGTTTACTAGGAAAGTCCAACTTAGAACAAAGCCAATTTTCAGCGTAGACCCGGGGAGAAACATTCTAGACGCATGTCTTTGTAACGTGGGAGGAAACCAGAGTACCCAGAGAAAACCCACATGTACGCAAGGAGGACATGCAGACTCCGCAGAGAAGGCACTCCAGCCGAGAATCAAACCGGAGAACCTCTTCCTGTGAAGTGACAATGCTACTGCTGCACCACTGCGCCATCCCTTTCTTATACTTACATTTCTCACACACAAAACTAAATACATGATGTAGTCAAGAGTTATTTCAATAACATCTGAAAGTCTGTATTTATTGTTTGTTGCAACTCTCTTCTTGCTTACTCATACAACAGAATGCTTAAGCATGGAATTATAGCCAGCAGATCTCATAGCAAGTGGGTCAAATGATTTTAAGTATCATTATATTTACAGATTCATGTTATGACACGAAGGGCATAAAAACCCTGTCTACTAAAAGTAACAAAACAAAAACTGAGGAATCCCTAAAATTAGACTACCAACAATTCCAAAAGCATTTTGCAGTGGAAGGATATGAACCATCTGAAACCCAATACCCCCTTTACTTATCTATAATAACTCCACAGTCAAACAACCAAAAATAAGATGCAAAGACCTTAAATGGGACATGTCTTCACACACCAACTCTGCCAAAGCCTGCTCAGTGGTGCAGAGGGATAAAATCAAGGCTGCACCCCACATGAGCCAAGTCAGAGTAGCATCTCGGGTGCTGGTAGAGCCGAGGATGGGAAATGAGTGGCTATGGCACATCTCTTCTTGGGGGGGGATGTGGCAGTTCAAGAATGGCTCACAGCTGCTTCAGTGCTGATACAGAATACCTGAAACACAGAAAGCTGGGTGCCAATTCTGGGAAAAGATGTGCTGTGCATGTGATGATAGCACCTGGCCTTTCATGTAAAGGAGTGTGCATGCATAGGATATAGAGGCATAGGTAGTCCCTGTGGTCATGTAGGTGTGCACATCACCACCAGACGGGGTGAGGGCCTAACAGAAATGTCCACACTTATTGGGATGCCAATTAGGACACAAGCAACCCTCATGAATGCCTGAGTGATAACTTCCCCAGACAGCACTTGATCCCCTCCACACTATGGTACTGAATGCATGCTTCATTTTGTGGAAACAAATGGTCTTAACCTGATAAGGAAGGGTTTGATATTCAGCGAGTATGAAAGTAGAAAGGATAAGAAGTAAGCACAAAACACCAACTCTGACATTATTTCAACAAAACAAAAACTGCAGCTGCAGTTCAAATAAGCAAATCAGACATATCAAGCAAAAATACACTCGTGCAAACACATGCACACACACGCAATACTAACAAAACATAAAGCAAAACAACTGCAATTGTCCTGCCTCCAGACACAACAATTCAGTGTAACTTTACATCAAACTCATTATTACTGGATCCAGTTTTACAGGACCTGATCAACTTACAAGCTCTGCCTCCTAACAGTGAATATTTAACAAGGATAGGAGGTGCAAACAGCTAGTACTTATCCCTAGTATTAAAAATAGTCACTGCTGCATAAATAAGAAGGTCCAAAACAATTTATTAGTAAGACAAAGGGAAGCAGAAAAGAGAAAGAGAAGGAGAAGGCACAAGATGCTGTATATTTGATTTATTGTACAATCAATAAGTCAAGTATAGTGGATTTCTAAAGACTGGAGAAAACCAAGCATAAGAAAGACAAACTTGTAAAACACACAAACAAAATGTACTATTTTTTTCCATGTAGGATAATAATCTTGTCTGGAGAAGAGAAAATACTTGAGGGAAGCAGATATACAGTGTATGTTTTGTTTCTGTAGCTCTGTTTTTCATAGATCTTTATTTCATTATTGCTCACTGGATTTATATATTATACATTGTTACACAGTAGTGTCTTCACCGTGTGTGTGTTTTTGAGTGTTTTGCTTGCAATCATTTATTTTCAAAAATGATTGAAGTGTACACATTCTGTCTGTGTTCTCCATCAACTAATCTCAGCCCCGTCCAAGCAAATGCCATTAGCTGTAAGGTCAACATTATCTTCCTGAGACATCAGAAAGCCTGCCAGTATGACCTTGGTGGCTGAAAGATTTAAATCTGTCCAGCAGTTTACATGCTATTGTTGCCATAGTTTTATTTGTTAATGGTCCAAGAAAATATCCAGATACTGAAGAACATCACAAACAGAGAATGCATTATAATTACTTCAATGAAAGATAGGATAAAATACTTGGCTCTTTTTCAAGCCACTTAATCTTAGATGAGGCCAGCATGCACAGATGGGCAGAAAGTAATGTTATCAAGCATATGATTTAATATGTCTGCTTGAACTACCGTTTTGTACAAATGGTCACTTACAAAAATAAGAGACTGGCATCTGAAGTTATACAAGACAGAAACAGCAAGACACAGCTTTGGCACATCAGTTTGCTCTTCATTATTAATGCTTGAACCAGATTTGGAATTCTAAGGTCCTGAACTCTCTGACAGGGGGATGACAATCCTGTTTTGCAGAATGGTTAACATCAGTAAACGGTGCGGTTGGTATGGCAAGAAAAGATCAGCTGCTAGAAAATGACAGCATTTGCAAAACTGGAACAGTTATGGAAAATCAACAAAATTTCAAAAGGGAGGACAGTTCACAAATACCGTCAAGCCCCGTGTTGCTGAACAGTGAGCGCTAATCCAATTCATGGTCAGACGGCTCACCCAAATGTTCTAATCACTGTTCCATCTGTAAACATGCAGTGCTATAAATCTCTGCACCTGTCTATCTCACTCACCCTAAATTACATTTATTGTGACTTCTAAGTGACAGGTTTAAATCAACCCACTAGCAAACATTTAAATAAGCCAAAGAGAAGGAGGCAAAGTAAGCCAATACTGGAAAGAGTCTTTTCCCCCTCACCCCACCAAAAAAAAAAAAAAATCATCCAGTTATATTACTCATAACAAAAGAGAAGTTGGTAAAGAACAATGATCAAGCTGAATAGAAAACAGCAAATGGTAAATAAATACATAGAAAAAAGCAGTTGGGACTAAGAAAGTTAGGAACACAAAGAGAGAGAGAGAGAGAGAGAATTTGAACATGAGAACATTAACAACAAAATTACCAACAATCTGTAGCATTTATTTAAGAAGCACCCTAAAACTAAACTATTGATACAAAAAAGTGATGCATTGATATCAAGACCATTGCAGAATCAGGGTAGCCTGATCTCTTCTGTGTTTAAAAATCAATGAAGAAACCAAAAAGTGGGATGTTGTGACTGGTCAGAGGGCTATTTTGCTTTGTTGTGCCTACCTGTATAAAGTCGTTCCATTTGTGTGACATTTGGTTCATTTATACAGAGCTCAGCAATGCTTGGTACCATGCCATTTGAATTAGAGTATTTTTGCCTTTTTTCCTGGGACATCCACCCCAGTTAAGTACTTTATCTTGCTGCATTTCACTTATCCTTTACATTCTAATATGCTGATGATATTTTACAGTGTTATTTGTTGTGATTCTGCATGCCGAGCACTTTTAAGTGATCACAAAGCCTGGAAAAATTTGGTCTGCACTCTAGTGGGAGTAAAGGGTGGCCTGGTCTCTTCTGTGCTTGTAAATCACTGAAGAAAAAAGTGCGCAATCATGATTGGCCGGAGGACTATTTTGCTTTCTTTGTTACTTTTCTATGCTTCTATAAAGTCATCGTATTTGCGCAATGTCTAACATCATTCAGCCATGTTTGGCAATGCCTTGTATGGACAGAGGTATACAGAATATCAATCTTCCCGATAAAACCAAACTGTACATTTTCTTCAGTATTTTAGTTATGTGAAGAGTAACTGGTTTGTGCAGAGAGGAGAACTGCCCCTTGAGTTTAGGCCTAGACTGTAGTCTTTACTCATATGGCACCCAGGAAGTCAGTTTTAAACCCCCCCCCCTCACTGAGAATGCAATAAGTATCTGAAACCATGGATATGTACTTTCCACTCATCACTATAGCCAGCTTGGTAAAAATGGGATTCATGTGGCAATGTAGCTACTATCTCATCAGCAAACTGATACAGTATGTGAGAGATGCAGTTACACGATATTACTAGAGGCAAGACTCTCACATACATTTATTTCAAATACCAAACAGGTTGTCAGAAACACACAATACTATACTACATCCACTTCAAACAGTAGCGATCAGACACACAGACCAACATAAGCTGAGGCTCTTAAATGCAATCTATCTAAACCTCAAAGGCCTCCCAGATGTAAATATAGCAACAAGCACCTTCAGAAACCTTGAAAATGCTAATTCAACTCAAGCAGCACCTATCACGGAGCATGTACCTACAATTCACAGCGACTCAACACGACACAACTCAAGCAGCATGCAACTATAATTCTCAAGCAGCACCCATCACACAGCATGCAACTATAATTTGCGGTGACTAAACCCATAAGCCCATAAGGCAAGCCTCCACAAAACCAAACATCTTAGCCATAAAAGATTCCATTATGAGTCACACTGATGCACCACCTGCCAGGCTGAGCAAGGAGAGGCTCACTTTTAACTGCCTATCATGAGCTAGGATTCACCACGTAATGCATGCACTGAAGTCCTTGCATCACAAGTACACATATGACTCAGTCATAGCACACATGGGAATAAATGACCTGAAGCATCCCGCCCTAAAATACATAAAGGGAAATATGGTGGAGCTCTCAGAATATGTGTCCAGTGCAGGTATAAACATAGCCCTGAGCAGCATTTTACCTTCACGTAGAATGATGCCACAATATGAACAAAAATGACTGACTAACAATTGGCTAAGCTTCTGCTATCATTCAATGGGGTACAATATATATCTGCTTGAAAGGGCATGGTAAGCAGTCCTGAATGCATTTCCAGGGATGGTCTGCACCTATCCCCCAAGGCTTTCATTTATTGGCAAAAAACGTATCCATCCCCTATAGTGCTTTTCAGGAAAGTCAGTTTACAAAAGTCTACAACATAGTAAAACAAAATTCAGAATATATGAAGGTATTGCTGCTCAATGCTCGTAGCCTAAACAGAAAACTACATTCCCTGCAGGCACTATTTACCCTAGAATGCATCAATATATGCATCATCATTGAGACCTGGTTCAGGAATATTGACAGTATTGCATTGGAAGGTTTCAACACCTACCACATGTTCAGATCCTCTGCACTAGATGAAGGCACTAAAAGCAGCAGTGTCTCTATATTCGTAAAACAAAACTACACCTCCAGGCTCATTAAGCACAATAACAACCTGGAGCTCCTCCATGTCCAGCTTCCCATTAACAAATCCCCATATCACTTTGAGACAATTACAGGACTCTCCTCTATAACCCCATTGGCCCATGACTCCTATCTAATATGGAAGCCCTAAGCATTCAGCCAAACACCAAACATCATTTTCTTAGGGAACTTTAACTACCCCAACATTAACAGGGAAGGTTATACATCCCCAAATACGAATGCCCAGAGATTTCTGGACTTCATAAATACAAACTCACGGACAAGCTAGACTGTACCCAATGAGGGGTAACCAAATCTTGGACTTGGTTCTTACTAATATGGGACAGTTCCATTCCCCTCCAGTTGTAAAACCCTTTCAAGTCAAATCAGACCATTAATCAGTCATATTCACATAAGACTGAAGCAGGAGGCATCATTCAATAACCCATTATTCAGAGATCATGCCAAAGTAGCTCTATTAAAGCAGAGTGATGACCTGGCAAAATTCAACTTTCTCTTCAACTCTGAGGATCCTGCTGCAAACGCAGAATTATTTATTGTGAAATTCTATGAATATGTAAATAACTGCATAAAGGCATCTATCCTCTTCCAAAATGTTAACAATGCCAAGTTTAAACATAAACCCTTATGGTGGAACCCTAATATAAGCAGGATCTATAATAAAAGGAAAAAGTTCAGACCGCTTAAAAAACAAATTTAATGCTAAAAATACTCTTGATAAGACTAACAGAGAACTTCAGAACCTGATTAAATGAAGCAAGCTATATGTGAGGTAAAAACAGTACTTACTGCAAAAGACAACTACAAAGTATTTTACAACTACTTAAGAAATACTTAAGAAACCTCATAAAGAATATTCAAAATTTCACCAAGCTAATCATAAACAATAGTATGTACTCTATGCCAGAAGACATAGCCAATCTACTAGAGAATAAATCACTACCTCTCCCCAGTTCTATAGACCTCTTATCAGCATCCACTCCTCCCTCTCAAATCTCCCAAGTGCAAGTCCTAAATGCACTATCCAAAGCCAAGAATGTTGCTTCTACAGTGCCAGATAACATACCAAGATGTCTGCTACTGTTCAGCAAGAGGCATGATTCATCAAACTCCCTACAGAGGCTTTTCAATATCTGCCTCCAAACAGGGTTTGTCATCCCCTTTCACAAAGGTGGGGTATCAACCTTTCCAGGCAACTATTAATCTATAAACCTGACCAGCCACATCTGTAAGACTATGGAATAGATTGTTATGGAATTAATAAACAAAGACATAGACAACCTATACAACATTGACATGAACCAGTTCAGTTTCATCAAAGGCAAATTCTGTCTACTCAACCTGGATGACCCCTTGAGAAGGGCACTGAAGCAATGGCGGAGGAAAAAAAAACTGTTCACACAGCATATCTGGACCTTACAAAGGCATATGACACCATCCCCCATGAATGCATAGTTAATAAACTCATCCAGTAAAATGTAAAATCCCTGTATAACTTGTTGGATAGCAAAATGGCTGACAAATAGAACCCAAGAAATTAGGGTGGGTGGATCTACCTCCACCAAGAAACCCATAATTAGCAGAATATCCAAGGGCTCTGTCTTTGGTCCACTCCTTTCTGGCATCCACTTCTTAGAGGTTAAGGCAAATGTCAAGGGCTTATGGCTGATAAAGTTTGTGGATGACTGGAAACTCAAGTGCCATCATAAAATCAAAGGCCTGTCACAAACAAATAGCTAGCGTGAAAACCATGGGATAAAATTAAACACCAAAAAATGCATGATTATATCCTTTGGCAAGTAAGGTGTCCCCTGCAACTATCACATCGACAACACTCCCTTGAAAATTACCCCAGTAGTGAGGGACATTGGAACATATGTAGAGAATGCACTGTTGTTTGACCACCACATGTTGATTACTGTTAGGATGTTCTTTGTAGCATAACTTATTAGCAAAGATGTGGCATCCAAATGTAAGAAGGTGATCATTCTATTGTACACTGCACTCATTAAGCCAATCATTGAATATAGTGCCTCATTTGGCATGTACCTATCTAACCATCAGACTCAACTTGAGTGCCAACAATGTTTTCTCACCAAGAAAATTAAGGAACAAAATAATAAAAGTTACTCTCACTGCCTCAAAGCTCTGTCCCACTTCTTAGTGTCCTACAGGCTACTAAGGGGAGATCTCTGCCTCACAGACAGAGCCTCTACCGACCCCATCCTTGCAGACCTTCTACACATCTGTAAGACCGATACTGGCAGAAATATCACCTATAGAGTCCTCAATCTCTGTTGCAACCTAAATATAACATCCTGGCGGAATAAATATGTCTCGCAGAGAATACAACTTTTCTGGAACTGCCAATAAAAATAAAAATAACCCTCTTATTTTATTCAGGTGCAACCTGGTACATCATAGATCTCAACTGTCCAGATTTTTACAGAATGCCCAGATTTTGGACTCATATTTGTGGTGTGTACCTCATAAAATATGTAGTTTTCTGGCAAATCATTTAGGATTGAAGTCACTAAATTTTTTGTGTCTTTCAGCTTTTCCCAGTTAGGGGTCGCCACAGCAGAACTCCGGTCCACTAATGATTGGTAGTTGATTTTTACGTGCCGAGTTACCAGCCCTGATGCACAACCTTCAACGAAGGTACGCCTATTCACGCATGTCTCCACGCAGAAGACTCTAGCTGAGAATCGAACCAGACAGCGTCTTACTGTGAGGCGACAATGCTACAGCAGCACCACCACCGCGGATTAGGATTGAAGTCACTAAATAATTACCTAATTTTGAGTTTTAGACTTCATATCCTTCAGAAAATACGTCAATGAAAAACCTATTATTCTAGCAACATTCTAAGTTTATAAGAGCAATATTTAAAATCCTTCCCTGATTTTGGGCCTTTGTCTCTCCATTAGTTTTTGCTTTGTCCAGCTTTCTTCTGCTTAGAGTTTGAGAGGTATGTGGTGCATGGATGGGAAACTAAGTTTTGGCACCCTTGTCAATTATGAACATGGGAAATATATAAATATCTGCTCCAGGGACATGGTTATTCATACTTACTATTCAAAGGTTTCTGGCATGAAAGTAAAGGAATATCCTGCTTGCAGTTATACAAGACTTCTGCAAAATACAGCGGCCTTCGAACTGAGCTACTAAGGTTAGAAACTCAGTAGGAATGCATGACTATGCTGTTAAAGATTCTCACAGATCAATAGCCTAGTAAGTACCTATGAATCTATGATCCTATGAACATAGTAATAGTAAAAAAAAAAAAAAAAAACAAACAAACAAAGAAAACTAGTATACCAGGGTCTACTTTCTAATGAAGGGACAGGTAGGTAATATAAGAGGAAGGATAAGTCTCCGTAAGGGAAAAGGAAAGAAGAAATCATAATGCATCACCCTGGAAGTAGGATATAATACAACAGCTCAGCTGGGGTAGAGGCAGTACAGATCCAGTTAACAGCAGAAGAATATTTAGAAAGACAATTAAAAGGATAAGATATTTTCTGATGAGGGTACAAAATATGTCAGATATTTGCTGGAGCACATGTACTTTTGCTATTCTCTGCAGCAGGGTTATACTCAGTGTCATGCATAAAACAGATCACAAGTGATTTGCATCAGAACTAATCTCCAAACAATTCAAATGGGAATGAAGGCAGGATGACAGATGCAGAAAGTGGTACTCACCTAGGAAGGAGTGAAAGATAATGGAGTCACACCATACCCATGTAAGAGCACTGCTTTAGGCAAGCTAACTTTGATTGGATAATACAGAACATCAGAAAAGCATTAGGAAATGGTCTACAAGGAGGAGCAGAAGAACTAAGGAGGAAAAAAATATAGTGACAACAGATAAAGTAAACATTTTCAAAAATTAAATCATGAAAAATGAAAACAGATAGCAGAGAAACCCAAAGTGAAAAAAAAACATTCAGAAAATTTAAAGGAAGCAAGCTGGCAGAGGCAACATATTCTGTTTCTCTAAGGGAGAATGTATACTGCCAATATCAAAAGGCAGAGATAAATAAGGCCACAATGTGCACACTGCATTTAAATTCATGTCTAATTTTAAGAAAATAAGCACCAGACTTACTGCACTAGAAACTTTTTCTTTACCTGAGTCCAAGCTGTAAAGCGTATATTTTCTCAGTGTATGTTTCCATAGCAAACATGCTGTTTATATAAAGTCACTTTCACTGAAGCCTGCTGGCTTGAAGTTCAGCTACTGAAAGCCATCACAAGCAAAGCACTTATGTACCAAAGTTAGGAGTTGCAATCAGGGTCACCCTTACACATTGGACAACTAGGCAACTCCCCAGGGGACAGTGCCTGCTGGGGTGCTCTTTTCAAATGTATTTTTAGAGCAAAAAAAAAAAAAAGAAAATAAATTAAGTTTCTCAGTGGAACAGTGTTGGGTGGTCCAGGGGGGCAGTGTTCCAGCTCTAGCTGACTTGAAAAAAATGAATGATGCTAATGCCTATGAAGATCAATCTCTAATGCCCGGCTTTGCTGACTGATTGACTATAATAGTCAACAATTTATCAGAAAATCAAACATTTTACAAGGGAAAAATGTTAAAAATATGACACAAAAATCAGGTATGGATAGCTAAAATGAGAGGAATGGTGGGAAGAGACTGAAAACAGAGGTGAAAAAAGTATTATTATTACTTTTACAGTGATACTTGCAGTGATCAACCTGATATGTTTGACAGCATTTCTGGCTTTGTGGTTTCTGTTGAATAACTTAGAATACTTCAATGTGTGGCAACGTGGCAACTTGTTTATGTGGAGTTGAAAGAACATTACATAGCCATAAAACTGCTGTGCTGAGTGGAGGGGGGGGGGGACTGGCTGGAAGAAAGTAACTGATCCACTTGTCTTTTGCCAGTTTAAACAGTCACTAACTGGCTTCACAGAACTACTCTACATTTGTGAGAAGATAAATTGCTTTAAATGGGCACCTGATCTACACAGATGGAGTAGGTATAACTGCTGTGGCTGGCTGGCTGTGGAAGAAAATGACTAACTGTCTGCTGCTCTTTGCATTTTATTTTGATTTTGCAGCACAGATGTGAATTATGTGAAGCAGTATGCAGTATTTTAACTGTTTGCTTATTTGGAACAAAGGTGAAATGTATTATATACACATCCTCTTTTATCATAATCAGATGTTTGGATTGTGCATAGAAGTGGCTACAGCTGTTTGTTGAGGATTATACATATGATAGCAACTAATTCTCTTTTTAGTTTCTCAATGTAACAATTATCCCTCAAAAAATAAATAAACACAGAATATCCAGACTTTCAGAGCTTCTGGGGGCTGATGGCCCACACACACCAAGGCTGTATAAGTGGATTTTGACAAGGGCTTAGTTGTTGCTTCTACCCTGAACCCTACCTAGTCTAAAATCAGCCCTGCTCATAAATGTAAACAGAAGATCATTGTACTCATGTGGTAGAATGGAGACAAAGTCATTATTACTTTAAAATTCCTCCCAGACCTCAGTGGTCATAATTTCTTGTGTTGGGCTGGAGACAGTGTGGTCATTATTGCGATAACCTTCTTAACATACTTCAGACAGGTGCACAGAGAGTCACTATAGCTAGTATAGGAGCACTATATGGTCCAGAAGTGAGAATTTGGACATTTGTGCCATGCTTTTCATCACAATTTAACACCAAAGGGAGATACACAAAAAATGACTACATATTTTTTGGGGTGGTGGGGTACAGAGGCAGATATTATTCCCAGATATGAGTTATGTGTCCTCACAAGCATTTGTCTTCTCATTTTATTGTGAACTGGTGTTGGGTCACCTTTGAGCATTAAAACTTGAATATTAAGAAATAAGTTAAGTAAGAAAAAGAAAACTAAGATGATTTTTTTGTCCATGCCATCATTGGATCAAAAGGTTGGAAAAAGCTCAATAATGTACCTCAGTGTATCTACAACCCCTTGGTTTTAGGGTACCCAGCAGCTCCCATACACCCAGCTTAATTTAGGTATTACAATGTAGTCTTGGTCATTTAGGGTGTGTTGAAAGGATACAGAAAAAGAAGTTGAAGAGTTAGACTGAATTTTTTTCCTTAATCATGGTTTTAGATGTAGCCATCTTTGGATAAAAAGGTTGTTTAAAAAAGTCTAAAATGTATCTCAGAGCATCTAGAGAACTATTGTGGTCCAACAATTATCAGAGTGCAGTCTTATAGATAGAGAATATACTGAATGAATGAATGAATAAATACATTTGGAAAAAATGAAGAGTAAGACAGAGTGCGAGAAAAAGGAATATGGATAGTACTGACTAGGCCAAGATGAAGTGGTCAGCAGATGAGAGGGGTACGGAGCCTTTTCACCTAGGATACCAGTTTACTATGGTTGGCACTACTTGTGATTGAGGCTGAAAACAGACTGTACAATTAGTGAACAGCAGAGGTCATGGAGTTGCCATCTTCCCTGCAGATTTTTGACCATAAAGTACACGTAAGAAGGGGACCCCCCCCCGCAAAGCATTTTGCTTTGGGTTGTTGTGGTCTGGATTTGACGGTTTCTACTGTTGTGGTCTTCACTTTCATTATATGGATTTATTTCCATGTACATCTTTTAAGTATCATTGCTGTCTACAGCAAGCACTTGTGCCCTTTAGATATACAGTGCGTGTGTACGCGCGCGCGCGCACACACACACACACACACACACATATATATGTATATGTATATATATGCTGTTTACTGCATCAAACAGCATTTTATTAGAACTCATTGAATGAGAACAATGTTGTCAGAGCATTTATTCATCAGAATGTGGTATGGGCTGCTTTTCTTATTTTCTGTGATTTTAAGTGTTGGTTAAGGAATGAGCATGCCTAAGCACATAGTTACAATTACCATGACTGGCACTCAGCAGATTAAGGAAATACATCCTTTTCCCACTGCTGTGCAATTTCGAAATTTGTGTATTTTGAAATACAAGGTGGCTTGTCTGCAAAAGCATTTTGTGTACGTTTGTTTGCAGAAGTTCTATAGGAAGGAAATTGATGTTTTTTGTGTGCTATACTGTATTTTGATGTGTGTCTATGTATGTATGTACATGTACATGAATGTCTTCATATATGCACACATACATATACACACACATACACATACTTACAGGGTGACTGTTAAAAGTTTGAGTGTTGCTGAAATCTTTGCAACAGCAAGAATTGAAAAGTGAAAGTGAATAGATGGAAAACACTATTTCTGAGACTGCAGTACTCCAGTGAATAAAGCAAAATGATCTGAGAGTTAGCGCATATATAACAGGGGTGTGGGGAGTTGGCAGAGGGTAAACAAAAATGCTTTAAACATGTATTAGTGAGCTTTGCAATACAAACCTCGAGATTCAGAAATGGTTACTGCAAGCAGCAAGCCCGAACTTGTGCAGCCAGCTCTTTGCAGTAACCCTTTGTGATTCAGAGAGGGGCCCAGCGCAATGATCTTCACAGAAGATTTATCTTGGTGGGACATCCTGCTGGCTATGGTATAGGATAATGAGACATTCTGGGGAGGGGTTAATTCTAGTTAGACATGTTTTCCCGAAGAAATGCCTGTGCTAAGTGATTTATACTCTTAAGCAGTTCAGAGAATTGCTTGGCTTCATAAGATAGCACAACCATCTATGTTAATTAAAGCAGCCACAATGGTGTGGTTCCCCATTCAAGTCAATGGAAGAGGATACTTTGCAGGTTAGGTAGGGGATTGAGAGAGTAAATGTATGTGTGTGTGTGTGTTTGTGTGTGCGCAGTTAGCAATTGCTGCCTTACAGTTCCGGGTTCTCTTATTTGTTCTTGACCTGGGAACCTTCTGTATGTATGTCCTCCCATTGTCTGCATAAGTTTTCCCTAGGACCTCCAGCTTCCTCCGACATCCTAAAGATGTAACTTAACTGAATAGTTGATTAATGAAATTTGTAAATATCTGCATGCCATGTACAAGTTAGCGTGTGTGTGTGTGTGTGTGTGTGTGTGTGTTTGTGTGTGACTATATACAACTTGTGATGAACTGGTGCTCATCCAAAACTAGTTTATCTGAGTGCTGAAATAGGCTTTGCTTCCCCACACCCTGAAATGTATTAAGGGGGTGACTGAAAGAATAAGATCAATTTCTCCTTACGTGAGAAAACTGGCACATCTCATACTGTATTATAATGCATAGAGCTAAAGCATAGTACCTTACAAATCCCAAAATGTATTGTATCTAACAATTGTGCACATGCAACATACCTTTGCTCTGATTATATACTGCTCCCACAGTGTAAAAAAAAAAAACTCAACAGGGTTTTCAGGGTTTTAGTTTTAGACATTTAATTATAGGCTAACAGAATGCAACTAACCTAATCAGTTGGAGCAATTCTTTATGTGCAATGCATAATAACACCTTCCATAACCTGAAAGAAAGCATGCTTTGTTTCACCTACTAACTAGTGTTAAAATACAAATGTCTAGAAGGAGAGACTTCAGTCTCTACATCTGTAGGCAGCAGTTCTGTCTTTTTTTTTTTTTTTTGGAGGGGGGAGGGACAAACTGCACAGCTCTGTTCAGTGTAGAAATGAGCCAAAGGAAATGGAACCAAGTCCCTAACAGTTTATGGCCAATTTAGCCTGACCCTTCACATCAGTTGTTAAAACTAAATTTTCCCATCTTCTTTTGACTGAACAGCTTGACAGACATGGCATAGTACAATGCTCAGCACTTTAAATATGAGAAGAGCTTGTCAACAAGCTAATTTTACTTTTCACTGATAATAAAAACATGTGAAAAAGCAGTATCAGACATGATAGCATTCCCGTGTGTCTTGTATCGCTATTTAACACAACAGTTCAAGGTAAGTCAAGCAGGAAGCAATAGGCATTTTAGCATTTAGGCACAATTTCTCTAGAGACGAATGGTGATTTTCATTTCTATCGTTCATAAAGCAAATGTGTTTCCTCTTATCACATCTTGTTACTCTGTTGAGCTACAATGTAAACAGAACTCAGTAAAAGTACTAAATGTGACTACATTTCTAACATGCCCGCCATTCCTTTCTAATTCTTTCTTCTTAATTTCATCTTGTGGCATACTCATCAGCATGTCATGAAGTTCAGAAGCTTTTCTGATGTTAAAATATAATAAATTGGAAAAATGACATCAACAGCATTTCTCACATAATTTTAATTTTAAATTCATAATTTTTCTCAAAGAAGTCTTAATTTCAGATGAGGACCTGACATACAAGGTTCAGGTTTGTCTAGTATGGTTTTACTTTTATCACATATCTTTATTCATTCCTGTCACTACGAAATGTATATCTCCCACCATTAAGGGTCTGTTCTCTTAAACGTAATACTCTTGTGTTTTCCACTGTCTCTATAGTTCGAAATAAGACTCCTTTTTAAACGTTAAAGAGGTACGTATGGATTTCACTGCATTTAGGGTATGGACTGCGGTGGTAGTGCTGCGGTAGCGTTGCCGCCTCATAGTACGACGTTGTCCTGTTCGATTCTCAGCTAGAACGTCTTCTGTGTAGAGACATGCGTGAAAGGGTGTGCCTTCGTTCAAGGTTGTGCGTCAGGGCCGGCAACTCGGCACGTAAAAATCTACTACCAATCATTAGCGGACCAGAGTTCCGCTGTGACGACCCCTAACCGGGAAAAGCCGAAAGACACAACAACAACTTAAAATTTTTTATTGGTGGATATTAAATTTACGTCATGTTCTCAGAGCACTAAATGTTGATGTTTGATGCTTGAACTCTTTGTATCACTCTATGGAATCCAGTAGGTGAAACTGTTTTGGCTTTATTTTTTGTGCCTGTTACTGTCAAATTGACTGGTTTTCTATCATGTGGGAGAGCCTGTCTGTTTGGATTCTTTTACTCCATAAACTTAGGCAAGTAGGGTCCACTGAACTAGTGATATAGTTTTGATTGCTCTATGTATTTCTTGTACCAGTGAAGTGACAACTGTAATATCTACTTAACGGAGTATCTGTTACTTTGAAAAGGTCATAATTACAAATAGACTTGTCTCCATGAGTAAATTATTTTACAAAATGAAGCTAAATTTCAAAATTACTGTCTCTTTCCCTAAACCATATTCTAACAGCATGTCACATGCTAATTTCACAATGTAGAACGAAAACATATGACTAGGAAATGAAACACAGACTCAGGATATGGACCTTACATAAATATTTTACGTATATATATCTAAATACATATCTGTATATCTATATCTATACGTATTTTTTGGCAGTGACAAGATTTTTTTTCCATGGGAAACATTTTAAATGCAACCCCCTTGGGGGGAACATAATGCAGTCATCTTCACTTTCCTCCATGGCCACTGGATAACTTCACAACTGGGGTGAATGGGGTAAATAAAAGATGATTTTCTACCACTGTTACACCTTACCATTAGATAAGGAGCAGTCTATAAGAGATGACAGAAACTGCATCTGCCATATTTACTACAATTGGATGTGCTCTGGCTCCAGGGAACAGATATGACCAACAGCTCCAGAACAGAGACAGAACTGGGAGTACTGGAGCCACAGGGGACCTAAAGTCAAGTTCTGGGGCCAGGAGCCAGAGCTGAGGTGATACAGCAGCACTCTCGCCTGCCTTGCATCGAGGTACCTGATCCAACAACAAGCATAACATACACTCACTGTGTTTTGTGTTTCAGGCAGAGATAAAATCAGGTTTTTGAAATTAATGACATTGCTTGTTGCAGTAAACCCAAATACAAACAATTAGATGGATTACATGATTCAGCATTGTTTGTCTTTAAGACATCATAACAGAGGATCCACTGCTGTGTTCCAGCATGTTGTGGGTTTTAACTGGCTTCAGCAAAGAAGAAACAAAATAACTTAAGGGAAGTGGTCAACAACACTATACAGAGAAAAAATATATAAAAATGGATAGAACTTTCCTTTAAAGTGGCAACCTTAAAGGCTGAAATCTACCTATAAAGAATCATCCTTAGTCTAACAGAAATACTTCTTACACATTTCTTGCAGGGGCATCTGTCTTCTCCAAGGACACAGACTCATTAAAAGCATATGTGGAGCAAATGGAAAATGAAACAAATGCAACTGTTATTAGTGTACTTGAAGGAATGAAAGCAGATACTGCTGCTTACCAGATCAAAGAAACATTAATTGATTTCTGAGGGTTAAAGGTAAAACAAAAGGCAGTAAGACCTTCAAGGGTTTGTCATATTCAGTTGCTCAAGGCTAAGGACTATGAATGTCCTCTACCTATTCTTGAAAACCTTGGTTATGTAGGTAATCAATACTGTATGCTGATTTTTGCACATCATAAAAAAGTTTCTTATGTAGATAGCAAAAATAAAACGTACACATTTCCTGTTGCTTCACATACCAAAAAGAAGCTATTACAGTCAAAAATAGTAACACGTGTCTTCTATATTCCTGTGGTATCTGCAGGAAACACTGGGTGCTACTGGAAAGTACAAATCTCATTCCTTGATTCAGTGCTAGGATAGGTTGAAAAACATAGTAGCCCTTGAAGAACAGGAGATGCTGCCAGATAACATTATCACCTTCTGGAACAAATGACAATAGCTCTTTGATGGCCCCATACGAAAATATGGCATTACTGAAAAAAAGTAGCAATGAGTTGTTTTGGGTAACGTTTTAAACAAAAAGTACAGTTGTGTACACCTACCATAAATGTAGATGTTCGAGTGTCTTCACTGTTGCAGTCATGACTGTAGGGTTCTCCCCTGCCGGCAGGCAGCACTCGGTCGGCCAGAATCCCAAAGTATGGGTCCGGCGTCGGCTGTTCAACCATGCTCCCTGACGTCAGAGCGCCAGGAGTATAAAGCTGACAGCCGACGCCATCTTCTCCAGTTTTTCTTGCCCCAGATGTCAGGAGTCCCAAAATGAAAAACGTACTATAACCTTTGCAAATACACCTCAGAAGAATGGTGAAAAAAGGAAATACACAAAAGTAAAAATAAGAGGGGACAGGAGGGAGGGAAACCCAGACTGCAACAGTGAAGACACTCGAACATCTACATTTATGGTAGGTGTACACAACTGTACTATGTTCATCGTGTTTCACTGTTGCAGTCATGACTGTAGGGTAGAATCCCAAAGCTGAAAGAAAGGGAGGTGGTCATAGAGAGGAAGGGGCGGCTAAAAGGCCCTGCAGGACTGCAGAGGCAAAGCCTGCCCTAGACTTAGAGTAGAGAGGTAGATTGTAGTGCTTAGAAAATGTATGCACTGAACTCCAAGTTGCAGCTTCCAAAATGTCCTTGGTAGGAACTCCCCTGAGGAAGGCCGCAGAAGTGGCAGCAGCTCTGGTGCAATGAATCCGTATACTCCCTGGGATTTGCTTTC
Organism: Protopterus annectens; assembly: GCF_019279795.1. Classification (NCBI taxonomy): domain Eukaryota; kingdom Metazoa; phylum Chordata; order Ceratodontiformes; family Protopteridae; genus Protopterus; species Protopterus annectens. The sequence continues at coordinate 399,152,560 of NC_056737.1, read as the reverse complement.
TATGGTGAGAATAACAAAATCTGATTCCATGAGCAATCCATTTAGAAATGGTCTGTTTTGAAATGGCTTTACCTTGGGAACTTGAAGCATAAGAAACAAACAATTGATCTGATTTTCTGACGTCCTTGGTTCTGTTCAGGTAAAAACGTAGCTGTCTGTGTACATCCAAGGAATGTAAGATCCTTTCCCGTTTATTTTGAGGAGTGGGGAAAAAGGTTGGCAAGTGTATAGTTTGATTTAAAGCCACCTTGGAAACCACCTTAGGCATGAAGGTAGGATTAATCCTCAAAGATACCCTGTCTTGATGAAAAATAATATAAGGCTCCACAGCCATAAGAGCTTGTAACTCTGAAACTCTCCTGGCCGAGGTTAGGGCCAACAGGATGGCCGTCTTCCAAGATAAAAACTTGATATCAGAAGAGGCAGCAGGCTCAAAAGGAGGCAAGGTTAGCTTTTCCAAAACATAGTTGAGATCCCAAGCAGGAATAGGAGGAGATCTAGGAGGTCTTAAGGTCTTAGCTCCTCTGAGAAACTGTCGCATGAACTGGTGGGAAAAAATGGGAGGGTCTGTATTGTAATGAGCAGAAATAGCAGAGGCATGTACCTTAATGGAAGAGAAAGAAAGACCCTTATGTAAGAGATCTGACAAGTAAAGTAAAATTAAAGTAATGTTAGGAAGAAGAGGATCAGAATCCTGAGCCTGCATCCAGGAACATAATCTTTTCCATTTTCCTGCATAAGATTTTCTAGTGCTAGGACGTCTGGCTTCTAAAATGACATCCATAACCTGCTTGGGCAGTAAAGAAGAAATCAAAGGCCCTGGATTAACCAGGCTGCCAAGCTGAGAGTTCTGACATGAGAGTGTAGAACCTGACCCTGATGTTGGGACAGAAGGTACGGTGAATGAGGTAAAACCCAAGGGGGCTCCAGGCATAGGTTTTTTAGAGTTGGATACCAAAACTGCCGAGGCCAATTTGGAGCCAGCAAGATTATCTTCTTGGGCTTGTCCTGTTTTATCTTCAATAAAACCCGTGGAAGAAGGAGGAAAGGCATATCCCGAGAGGTTCCTCCAACTGAATGACAGGGCGTCCACTTTCCAAGCTTCTCTGTGGAAAGTCCTGGTGCAAAAAGTCTGTAGTTGACGATTTAGATGGGATGCAAAGAGGTCTATGTGAGGACATCCCCAGACTGCTGTTATCATCCTGAATATTTTGGTGTCCAACATCCACTCGTGTGGATCCGAAAGATTTCTGCTCAGACTGTCTGCCAGGAAATTTTGTTTCCCTGGTAGGAACTGAGTTTGAAGATCCAGACTGTAAGCTAGAGCTGTGTTCAATAGATCCATGGCTAGTCTGCAAAGGGGGTAGGAATGAGATCCTCCTTGCTTGTTTATGTACCACATAACTGTGGTGTTGTCTGTCCGTATTAACAGTTGTCCTGGTTGTAAAAGATTCCTGAAGGCCAATAGAGCTTTCTGAATGGCTAATATTTCCTTTAAATTGATATGCAGGTGCTTCTGATCCTTTATCCAAAGGCCCTGCAAACAATTGCCCCGAAAATGGGCTCCCCAAGCATAATCCGAGGCGTCCGTGGTTAGAATCTGAGAGGCAGGAGGCAGACGGAAGGGCTTCCCTTTGTTTAGAGCACATGCCCTGGACCACCAAAGAAATTCCTTATGAAGGCAAGGAAGGACGGAGATCAGTATGTCCAAACTGTGGCAATGCTGAGACCATACACTTTTTAGGTACCACTGTATTTTCCTCATGTGTAATCTTGCATATGGTATGAGAAGGATGCAGGAGGCCATGTAACCCAAAGCCTGCAGGAATTTCCTTGTAGATAGATGAGTTAAAATTGCCAAGGTTCTGAAAGTTGAAGCCAGCTGCAACTGTTTTTCGGATGTCAGAAATGCCATCTGGGTAGTGGAGCTTAGTAGCACCCCCAGAAAAGTTATCTGCTGTGATGGTGTCAAATTTGACTTTTTTATGTTTGCAGAGAATCCCAGGAACTTGAGGAGGTTCTGTACAAATTCTAGATGCTGGAGTAACACATCCTTGCTGTCTGCCTGAATAAGACAATCGTCCAGATAAGGGTAAATTTGAATTCCCTTGAGTCTGCAGTAAGGTACTACTGGAGCCAGGCATTTGGTGAAGACCCTTGGAGCAGTAGATAATCCAAAGGGCAGCGCAGAGAATTGAAAGTGCCTCGATCCGGCTTTGAACCTGAGGTATTTTCTGCGATCCTGCCTGATGGGAATGTGTAAATATGCCTCCTTTAAATCCAAAGTTACCATCCAAGCATTTTTGGACAGCATTGGAAGTAGCTGCTGTAGAGTAAGCATCTTGAATTTTGGAATCTCTAGAAAGGTGTTCAAGACCGACAGATCCAGAATGGGTCTCCATGAGTTTTGCTTCCTTGGGACTAGAAAAAGCCTTGAATAAAAACCTTTTCCCATCTCTGAAAGAGGAACCTGTTCTATGGCATTCAAAGCCAAAAGAGCTTCCACCTGGTTTAAGGCCTCCGTCCACTGATGCTTTGGAAGGTCTGGGCATCCGCTTGGCCTTGGCAAGGTATGAAAATGGAATTTGTAACCTCTTAAAACCACATCCAAAACCCATTCGTCTTGGGTTATTTGAGTCCAATTTTGATAAAAAAGAGAGAGTTTTCCTCCGAGAGGGGCTTCCAGGCAAGAAGTTCCTGTAGCCCCACAGAGGGAGTCATTGAGTTTGTTTCCTTTGAGATTGTGACCTGTCCTCTCCTCCCCTAGGGGTGGAAGCAGTCCACTGTCTTGGTCTATAAGCAGCTTGCGTTTGAGGCCTCCCTCTGGAACGTCTATATCTACCCCTCTGAGGCCTGTCAGAAGCGGGAAAGGACCAATTTTTTGAAGGCCAATTCCTGCTAAATCTAGGAGGCTGTACTTGTAAGAAATCTTTAACTGTTTGCATGGATTTCGCCTTATCCTCCATCTTTTTAATAACCTCTTCAGCTTTAGATCCAAACAAAACATCATGCTGAACAGGAGCATCCAATAATTTAGCCTTTATTTGTTCAGGTAAATTCTGTTCCTTTAGCCATGCATGCCTTCTAATGACTGTGCCAGAGGCCGCAAAGAAGCCTCCAAGGCATCAAATCCACAGTGTAAACCATGCTTCCCAACTTGTTCAGTGGCGTGCAATAAGTCATGTAACTCCTTATCATCTGCACAGGCAGAAATGGAAGTAAGCTTCTGTTTTAAGACAGACAATAGAAATTGCTGGTATTTAAACATATGAAACTGACAGTTTAAAGCCCTAATGGACAAAGTAGCAGAAGTGTATACCTTTTTGCCCCATCTTTCTAAGGATCGAGAATCCTTTTCAGTAGGAATGGGATTTTTGGCAGAAGCGGCATTAACACCCTTGGGACCCTGAGAAATGGTTTCAGGGTCAGCAGAAGGGTTCTTGTATAAAAACTGATGGGAAGCAGGAACCCTGTAATATCTATCAGGCTTAACAGGAGCAGGAGGAAAAGAGTCAGGGGTTAAGTTAGCCTCCGAAAAGGCATCATCCACAATATCCAAAACAGGAGGAATAGCCAGGGGTCTATGTTGGGGAAGAAGAAGAAATTCCCTCAGTCTTTTCTTGGATTCTGAAAACTCCTGTCCTTCCCAATGGAAATGTTCCCTCATTTCATACAAAGTTTCCCCAAAAGAGAAATCTTCAGGGGGAGAAGCAGAAGGAATGGATTCTTCAGCATCAGAATCCTCATAAGGAGGGAAAGAATATTCCTGATCAGAAGAAGAAACTGAGGAAACAGAAGCCTGATCAGAGGAATCATAAGAAACATCCTGCCTTGGCCTTTTGTCTGGAGGGGGATGAGAACCCCTAATCATAGTAATTAAATCCTCTGCCATCTTGAGTAACTGTTTCTGTGACTTAGGAGCCAGTTCAGAAGAGGCCTGTGTTGAAGTCTTTGATTTTGATGGAGTCTTTGCCTTTGTCTTTGGCTTTGCCTTTATTAGGAGCTGAGTAGGCCTGAAAACCCCTTCGGAAGACGGTACCTGCACAGCGGCTCCGGACCCATCCGAAGGAGCATTGTCCGAAGGTCCTGCAACAGAAATATTTAAAGGCCTGGTTGGCTCCTCATGAGAGTCCGTTTCGGCCATCAGTTCTGAAATGGCCGACGACAGGGGCTGCAAAAGCGCCTCACTGACGACTGCCGAACCTGAAGCTGGCTCCGCTTGTGCGCTATCATCAGAGTTGGACCTCGGAGGCCTGTCTTTATCCTTGCCACGCTTGTGAACTCCGGTAGCCGGGACTGTATCCGACGACATTTTGTAGTTAAAGCGTCTACCGAAGTAATGAAAAGCAAAATCGTACCTTCGCTTAATTGTACGATGATTGAATCTAGCACAAAACCGACAACTAGCTACATCGTGGTAAGGGGCCCAAGCAAGGAATACAGTAAGAATGAAAATCCTTATGAGGTATTTGCTTCCCACATGAAATACAATTATTAACTTTTTCTGACATCGGAGTGGAGCAAGAAAAGAGTTTCCCCAATGGGGTACTTAGCTGTGAGTGGAAAAGAAAGTCTTCGGACCGAAGTATATCAGTAAAATTCGTCAGGAGTCAGCCGACCGGCACTTGCGAACTGCTGTCACCGCACGGCAAGAAAGACTGGAGAAGATGGCGTCGGCTGTCAGCTTTATACTCCTGGCGCTCTGACGTCAGGGAGCATGGTTGAACAGCCGACGCCGGACCCAGACTTTGGGATTCTGGCCGACTGAGGGCTGCCTGCCGGCAGGGGAGAACCCTACAGCCATGACTGCAACAGTGAAACACGATGAACATCTGCATTTTTACACAACTGTTCAGATATTCTAGGGGTTTTATAAAGCAAGTATCAATATAATTTTTGTGTACTGCAGTCGAAGTTACATTAGTATATTTAAGTATATCCTTTTCTCTTTAGTTAATTTGTGCACAATTTGTTAATACCACTAATGAATAAACTCAATGGACATTATATAGTATTATCTTGGTGATAAATGACTTCCTGTTTCTTGGTAAAATTATTTGGCTTCAAAACAGGTATAGTAAGAATCCTGCACTTATTAAAGAAGAAATAAATGAAAGATCTTTGAGGGCCCTTTTGGTTACTGCACAATTGACCTCTATCCTGCCTTCCCTGCTAGTATCGCATTTGTATTCTATATTAAAAAGAGCAATACCTTGACTGCCCTTTTCCAAAGCTACTTGTTCTGCATTATCTGCCCAGGTCAGTCTCAGTGGATAAGGAGATTCTTCATCATTATCATCATATGGATTCTTCATATTGCGGCCAAAGTTGCTTTTGAACACTATTACTCTCCAAGAACAAGCATAGGTTCATAGGTTCATACTAGGCTATCTGCCCTAGGGCATTTATAAGCCTAGCCAGAGTGTGTTTGGCTTTCGCCACCCATTTTACATTAATTTTGCTATGCCCTTTTTCGAGGTTAGTATACTGTGCCTCTGTCTAACAGTGACACAGAAGTGATACCCGGGGTAAACCTACGATCTCCCATCCACTCATCAAGATTCCTCTTGAAGAGAGTCAATGAGGGACTCTGCCTAACCTAGACTGGGATTTTATTCCAGAGTGAAGGGAGCCTCTGGGTTATGAATCTGTCCCTCCAGCATGTCCTATTTATTTCAGTGCTGAGGTTAAAGTCTCGAGCGTAGCTCGATAGGATTTGGATTTTCTGAGGTGCAGCATGTCCATTAATTCCGGGTTGGACATGGCTTTATACATCAGGCACAGATCGCCTCTGAGCAGGCGGTATGCCACTGAGTAGAGCTGGAGTTTCTTTAACCGGGCAGCATATGGCATCTGTTTGAGCCCTTTGATCCTGTTGGTAAGGTACTTTTGGGGTCTTTCCAGTTGCTGCAGGTGTCTGGTAAGGTACATCCCAAAAGGGACATTGTACTCAATTATGGGCCTGATGAGGGATGAGTAAAGAGGCACAATGACCTCCCCTGATCTAGATGTGAATCCTTTCATGATTAGGTGGGCTATATAAAATGTTTTTCTAACCACTTTGGCCACGTGGTTGTCAAATGAGAGATTGCTATCAACTTGGGTCCCCAGGTCCCTAATTACTTCTTCTGTACTTAATGGATTACCACCTATGTGGTAATTTGTGGGCACTTTGTTTTTGCCAAAGGGGATGACTATACACTTTTTGGCATTTAGCTTGAGGCCATGGCTCTGGCACCAGTTGTCTGTTTCTATGAGGCCCTTTTGGAGGATGCTTGTGTCGGCTGGAGAGTCGATTATGGCGCCCAGTTTGCAGTCATCGGCGAACTTGGTCAGCCACAGTCCTTCCGTGTTGGCCTGTACCTCCGAGAAATATATACCGAACAAGAGAGGTCCCAGGACTGAGCCTTGTGGGACACCACTTGTAACTGGTTTGGAATCTGACATGGCTCCAGCAATTCTAACCATGTGGGTTCTGTCCTTGAGCCAGTTTGCAATCCATCTAGTGACATAGGGGTTTATATTTAAGCTGGTGAGCTTATCTATAATGCCCGAGTGGGGTATTGTATCGAAGGCTTTTGCGAGGTCCAGGTAGGCTGTGTGGACCACCTTCCCCTCGTCAATGGCCTTGGTGACTGTTTCAAAGAAATCAACCAGGTTTAAGAGGCAGGATCTGCCCTTAACAAAGCCGAACTGGGTAGGATCCAGTGTCTGTAGGTCCCCAATATCTTTATTTATGAGGTCCATGATGATCCTTTCCATAGCTTTGCCGACCAAGCTAGTCAGGCTTATGGGGCGATAGTTTCCAGGATCCGTTGAGGCACCACCTTTATGGAGAGGGACCACTGTTGCTGTACGCCACTCTTTGAGCACATATCCTGTAGTAAGGCTGAGATTGAACAGTAGTTTTATGTTTGGGTTTAGCTCTTCTTGGAGTTCATGTAGGACGAGCCGGGACACCATCTGGTCCCATTGATGCTGTGTTTTTTGCTTTGGAGAGGGCGGCTCTTACCTGAGCATCTGAGATGTCAGGGAGCAGCACTCTGCTGGGATAGATATTTGCCCTTTTGGTGGGGAGGGGGGGGGAGTTTGCGCTGAACCTGTCAGCTAGGATGTTGGTAATGTCTGTGGGTTCAGTGTATTTTTTGTCATTTTGGACTAATTCTAAGCATATCTGGGAATTACCACCCAGGTTCCTAACATAACTAAAGAAAGCCTTGTGATTATCCTTAGAGTCCTGTGCAATTTTTCTCTCGAAGCTGGCCTTAGACAATTTTATGAGTGCCCATAGATTTTTGCTAATACTGATCAGTGATGCCTTCCCTTTTTGGGATTTTGCTCTATCATGTAGTAGCTTCCTCCTTCTATTGTATAGTTTGTTTATGGCTGGGGTCCACCAGACAGGACGTCTGCCTTTGGAGGATTGGGTCTTGGTTTTATTTGGGATCGCATGATCCATGCATTCCTGAAGGTGTTCATAGAATGCGTTTATAAAGGATTCTGCGGTCTGGGTCATATTTTCCACAGGCCCGGGGGCTTTGAAGGATTCCACCTCGGTTTTGAGGAGTGTGAAATTTGCTTTAGAGAAGTTTTTCACTGTGGTTTTCTGGGCAGGGGGTGGGGTCGGGATGGGAATATCCAGTGAGATTAGTTTATGGTCTGATCTTACCAGTGAGGGATACACTTCTGGTCTGGAGCATAGAGTCCCCATGTTGGTGATGATCAGGTCCAGTATTTTTCCCCTCTTGTGGGAGTGGTAACAAGTTGTTCCATAGCATTTGAGTTTATAAATTCTAGGAACCTTTGGGCTAGGGTGTTGGAGCTAGAGTAATGCTCCCAGTCTATGTTTGGGTAGTTGAAGTCGCCCAATATAATGGTGTTTGGAGAGACCTTCATATTTTCCAGTGTTCTCAGAAAGGCCGAGTGGAGTTCCTGGGTTTGGGAGGGTGGTCTGTAGCAGGCTATAAACTAGAAGGCAGTTTTACCCACTGTTAGTTGCACATGGATAGTCTCTGATGCTTCATGCTTTGCCACCAACCTGGAGGTGTGGGTATCTTTGATGAATATCGATACTCCCCCTCCTTTTGTGGTTCGGTCCAAGTTTTGGGGCTGAAAAGCATGGTATGAGGTATAACCTGGTAGTGCTGGGGTGCTCTCAGGAGCCCTGAACCAGGTTTCTGTTACTGCACAGATATCGATGTTCTCCATGCTAAGGAGAGTTTCGAGTGCGTGCATCTTGAGGTTTAGACTTCTGGCATTGAGTAGCATTACTCTTAGTTTCTTATCCCTTGTGATACCTATGGAGGTGGGTTTGTCTTTTGAGCCTTGCCTTAAAAAGGCACTATGGGGGTAGCAAGAGCCTTTGCCAATATCCGAAAGCCCAGAGGTGACAGGTGCAGGCCGTCCCTAGCGAAGCATCGTGGCTTGTCGAGCATATCATCCCAAGCTGACAGGCATTGGATCTCCTTTGAATGACACCAGTACTTAAGCCAATTGTTGAAATTGATCATCTTGTCTTCATATTGTGGCATCATTCTTGGTGAGGGTAAGATGCTAATCAAAACATGCTCTTGACCATGTGGTATTTGAGCTGGTGCAAATCCATTATGCACAAATAGGCTCAATTGTATGATCCATTTCATGTCCAGCAGGAGGGCGACAAAGTGCAGCAAGTAGGCCACCTCCCTAGAGAGACAAGAGACTACCATCGAACAGGGAATGCTTGTCACCAACAATGTCTCTAGATGGCGTAGAAATTTAATGCACTTTTACATTTAAAGGAGAACCATACTCATAGACTGAAAAAAACATGTTCATTTCAGCATATCTTGATGTTTCCTACATTTTAACACCACTCTTGAACTCTATATACTATTTTTTATATTTTTAAATGTAGTTCCAGAGTTTGCCCACATGGGGTCCGGCATCTTGATTTTTTAGTCTGCCTCTAGGTATTCCATAATAAAGTGTTTGGCTTTAAAAAAATACATCATAGCTCCTAAGCTCCTGTCAATGCATTGACAATACATGTGGTTTCACATATATCCTGCTTTCTTTTACTCGATCAGTCAGTTTTAATTACCAATTCTTGCTTTTCAATAACTACTTAAAAAACAAACAGGTATAATCACACTGAACAGTATTCTCAGTGCCTATTACTTCTTTTTCTTTCTGAAGTGGCCAATAGTTGTAGTCCTTAAACTCATTTCCCCTCCCCCTAAACACCTCCCCTTTGTATCTGTCAAAGTGGCAAAGTTAATTTGTGCTGTTTGCTGCTGTGATTGATAGCTCAGAGGAGGAGACAAAGTTCATGTACTGTTGCTTTGTACTGTTCTCCTACGTACAGTGGGACACTTACTTTTGCTGCACCGCAGCCAGTTTCTGTTCTCAAATTTTAATCCTTACTACCTAAAAAACGGGTAACACATTGTTTGGTAAACCCTCCAACTTCATTTTTCAGGGATTCCTGAGAAAGCAAAATTCTTAAATAATTGTGTCACAAAGGCCTTAAAAAATAAAACATTTTTTATATAGCACTGTGATGCACTTAAAATAAGACTTTTTGTATCACTGTGTATTTTCTAAACAATAGTACTGCAAGTGTAAACTATCACATAATTGACTTAACAATATTCACCATTGATTACCTGAGAAATCATGAGGGACAAGTCAAACGTAAACCTAAAAAAATCATGAGCATTCTGCAAAATCAGGGACATTTTTTTCTAAATGTTTTTACTAAAATTTATAGTAAAATAAAATGCAACATTACCATATGTATAGAAATTGAAAAGATAAACAGAAAACCGGTAACAAAAATAAAAAAAAAAACACAAAAGAATTTTTCAAATTTGCAACCAAAGTTTGTCATCTAGAACTATTATCAATCAAGGAAAGAACTTCAAGAACTACCATTTCTTATAATTCGTGGATGAAACTTCACCAACTGTTAAATAAGTAGACATTGATCAATTCATATGGAAGATAACTTCATATACTACTTGACAATCAGAGACATTTGAGATGTATGGTCTTGGGACATATACCTGTATTTGCTCCCTGTAATTTGTCTCTTGCAGCTGGAGGATTTATCTAAGTTGTTAGCGGTAATTTTCTTAAAACAGTAAATCATTGTTAATGCATTTATTTTTTACTCACTGTAACTCAGAATGCAGCCCCCCTTCACAGTTTTGTTTCTGATTCCAGTCACTTCAGTTTTTTATTCCGCTTTATAAGTCCATCCCACATATTACTATTTATTGTGTTTATGTAAATATGTTTATTCCATCACTTTTTTAATTCCAAGATACCACCACTGGTGTTTCTTAAAGCTGCTAGGTCACATATTACTGACTACTGTTAAGTCAATAATGTGATAGTTTATACATACATTATTACCACGGTTTAGAAAATGCACACTGATGCAAAAAGTCTTATTTTAAGTGCATCACAGTGCTATATAAAAACAAACTGTTTTGTGTTTTAAAGCCTTTGCGACAATTATTTAAGATTTTTACTTTCTCAGAACCCCTGAAAAATGAAGTTGGAAGATTTACCAAACAATGTGTTACCCATTTTTAGGTAGTAAGGATTAAAATTTGAGGACAGAAAGATGCTATGCTGCAGCAAAAATAAGTGTCCCACTATAATTAGGTGGATAGTAGAAGGCAACAGTACACAAACTTTGTCTCCTGCTGTGAGCTATCAATCACAGCAGCAAACAGCTTAAATCAACTTTGCCACTTTGACAGATATGAAGGGGAGCTGTTTAGGGGGAGGGGAGATGAGGAAGGACTAAAACCCAGACATAACAAAAGAATGAAAATTGTTTATTTTAGAAAGAAAAAGAAGTAACAGACACTGATAATACTGTTCTGTGTGATCATCCCTGTTTGTCTTTTAAGTAGTCAGTGAAAAGCAAGAAATGGTATTAAACCTCACTGACTAAAAGAAAGCAGGGTATATGTGAAAACACATGTAAAGTCAATGCATTGACAGGAGCTTAGGGGCTATGATGTATTATTTTAAAGGCAAACACTGTATTGTGGATATCCTAGAAGTAGACTAAAAAAATCAAGATGTTGGAACCCATGGGGGCAGACTCTGGAATTGCATTTAAAAATATAAAAAGTACATAGAGTCCAAAAGTAGCATTAAAATTTGGGAAACTTCAAGATATGATGAAATAAACATGTTTTTTTTCAGTTTGTGGGTGTGGTTCTCCATTAAGTTATTAGAATTTGCCTAAAACTGGAAATCAGCATTCACCTAAAACTGCAAATCAACAAAGAACATTTACAAGTAACCAGTGTTTCTAGTAATAAAAGTACATCTTGATGCAGTACAGGCTCTTACTTAAGTTTATAATTGTTTCTTACTTGCTACTCTTCAGTTTCAGCAAGCTATGCGCTTTCCTTTTCTTATTCTGATCTATAAACCCATCACTGTATGCTTATGAAAGACTCAATGGCTTCCAGTTACTATCAGTGCTACTCTTCTCTTAGCCAACTTTATCCTTAAAGTAGTGAAGGAAAGGCACTGCCCACCTCTGTTGTCTAAACTATACTTTAAGAACAAGTGTAGTCCATCAAATGAATCAATGCACCCTCTTTGCACAGAACCTCATTTAGTTTAGTAATTACTGAGACAGCCGTTGTTAAAAAGGTCCAACTTTATTGAACCTAGTACAACCAAAATACAAGACAAATAAAGCTTTAAAACAAAATTAAAAGAACACCTATTTGATAAAGTGAATGCAAATGCTTGGGATACAAACCACCTAGAGGATATCTACGTCTTATATCCATACTGTTATTTCAGCTTGGTAAAATACTTCCCTCAACGTAGAAATTATGCTCTGCAAATGCACTCTATGAATGGTTGTACATTGCTGCCTTTAATAATATTTTTCATTTATGTCTTTTATACAACAGTTTTCTCTTTTTCTTTTCATTACTGTGCTTTCATTGACTGTTTGCTTTATTATGTTGTTATTGAGTTATACTTTTCATTTATAACAGTACTGCAATGTTCTATGAGTACTTCTTAAGGATCCTGGTTCAAGGCTGAAAAGGATCTGCTGACCATCCACTTACTGGGTATTCAAATAGTTAAATACAATAAGTAAATCTGTTGGTATCAATTTTGGCTAACAACTAAAGAAAGTATAGACCTTGTAGACAACAGAAATCAAGCACATTTTGCTCCTCACAATGATCTACCAATAGACTTGTGCTAAACAAACATTTCCAGAAGTAGGAGCTAGTTGTACTGTATGACAAATGTATCAGTAATATAATGCTTGATTAATTAGTCCCATATACAAAAGACACAAGCCGATGAAAGAACACAAAACTGAAAACTGGTTGCAGGAAGGAAGGCACCAAACACAAAACGTTAAGAACAAGCAGTTTAATCCAAAATGAAGCGCTTTTCGTCGCAGTGAATACTGCGATATCTTCAGATAAAAAACAACATTGAGAGCATGCCTTTAAGTAGTCAGTGAGCAGTAGTTAGTTAGTTAGATAATTAACAAGTATTAGTTAATCAGTTCATTTCATTCTTCTTAACAATAAATTGAAAACTAGTAATCACAGGAACTACAGTTTCTAAAGACTACAAAAGTGTCACAAATACATTTAGACAAACCCACATGCAAAACTCAAACCCTAACCCTACAGAAGAAACACTTCCATCAACATCCTTTCTAATTAAAACATTAAGAAAAATAATTTCTTCAAGATTAATGTGATGTATAAACCTGAGAAACTCTGTGGATATTTCCAAGAATGTTAAAAATTCACTAAAAACATCTAAGTTCCCTTTTCATACTAGAAATATATCATCCAAATAATACAGATAGGTGGCACAATATTTAAAAAAACACTTTTGAAAACTACTTATTTTTCCCAAATAAGCTGTATTGCATTGGCAAAGATGGGGCACAGATAGACCCCATTGCAACACCTCTTAATTGTCCAAAAAATTCACCTTGAAAAAATAAAACTGTTGAATAAAATTATTTCTATAAACTCAGTCAACAAGAGAATATCAGTACTGTCCACAGAGGAAAAGATAATAAAACATTCTCAAGTGATTCAAGTCCAATTTGATGAGGAATCACAGGGAACATATTTTTAATGTCCATGGTGACTAATTATGAATCATTATTAATTTCCACCTTTCTAATGAGATCCAAGAAATACCAGGAGTCTTAAAATATGCTCATGGTTATGGAAAATATTTTTCAATTTTCCATCTATATAATTGGCAAGGGGGTTGGTCTTAGAACCCCCTGCTGACACAATCAACCTCAAAGGTGGATTTTCAACATTGGAATGGATATAATTGGCAAGGGAGTTGGTCTTAGAACCCTCTGCTGACACAATCAACGTCAAAGGTGGATTTTCAACATTGGAATGGATCTTAGGAATCCCAAAAATCTTTGATATTTTGGGATATTCCACCTTCAAGAAATTATATAAACTGGAAGGTAATGGACTTGTTTAGAAGAAATTCATCCAAATACAAATTAAGCTTCCTATATGGCACCCAAACTTCATTTTTAGAAACTGGTTCATGTGAGTCTGTGTCCATCCACATATGGTCATCTTGTTTATGTAATTCAAAGTATACAGGATGACCAAACAACCACCCTTAGTGGGTTTCATAAATCACAATAATTATTATTCATGAGGATCTTTAAAAAAGGGCAGAGCAAATTACATTGAAAAAATGGTAAATGTGTGAACAATATATGCAGAGAAGGAATGAGTTTTAAAAGAAGGCAGGATTTGAATGAGCTATGTAATGTTCGAATGACAATGACTGGATAGATTATAAGTGATATATAATGTTTGCAACTAAAATTATGTCAATATGGTTTGTGATGCATAATATTTATAATTAAAATTGTGTCAATACGGTTTGCTTTCATTTATATAAATGCATGACTGCCTATGTCATATGTGATAATTTAATGATGTTTCTTGTATAAACAAAAACAATAATTATTATTCCTAAATTTATTAAAAATCTTTCATTCTTCTTGAGAGATACTGTAAAAATTGGGTTTGAGTCGATGCTTTAACTCATCTCATACTTGAATAATACATTTTCTTTAATGAGTGTACTCAAAGATAGGGTTTCCCATTTATTAAAGTATATAAAAGTATGTTCAAGACAATTTTTGATATATAGATGTTTTAACAGGGTAGTTTCAACATTTTATTAGTGTTTTTAATTTTCTGAAACTGATATGATTTAAGAAATTTTAATTTGTCTGATTTTAATAATTAATGATGGAGTGATAACATATGCATGTTCATTCTACACATTGGTATTTAAAAAAGATAGGTTCTGAAGACATCCGGATTGATGGACAAACGTGCCTAACCAGTTTTGTGGATATTACTAAATCATTGTGTTCATGTTTGCAGCTGTCAGTGTTCTTGGGACTTCTTTGCCATATAATGATTTTACGTTGAAATGGCAGAAGTTAATAAAATTGTATTCGACTAATATAAAATTAAATTATGGAGGCAGCCTTCTTTTGGTCTAAGACATCCTGCAAGACTGATAAAGAAGGAAAAAGCAGGAGAAAAACAGGGGCAGCCTGTTTATTTATATCTTTCTAAGGCCACATTGGCTTTGAACCCATCAAGTGACAGCAATTTACAAGAATCAGAAGTAGATGTGAATTCCCAAGGAAATAATGTCACATATTCATAACTGAGAAGAAGAGTATTGCTGATGATCACAGCAACAGCAAGCATACTCTTTTTGAGCTAGAACAGAGAATATCAAGGAATGTTCCAATAAGACAGATAGCAACAACAGAATTACAAATGATACATGATTTAATAAGGGATTGTTTAACAGCTCACATTATTTATCTGGTAGTCTTTCTTCTAATTTGTTTGACATTCAAGACTGAGCCAGTTGGCACTTGTAGCACCTATGTTATGGTGGTTAGCATTTCCGGGCTAAGTATCTCAGTGGATGAATGTTCTATATTGGGATGAAGAACATTATATTAAAAAAGGAGTGGTCAGATTGTTCAAGAATCATACCTCAAATGTTTTTTAATGTAAATATCATACCTCTACTGATTTACAAGAATATAATAAAGACAGTGGTGTTTCTACTTGTTTTTCAGAATATAGTTAATATGAGATTTGATTGAAAAACACTGCTAATTTATACTTCCTTTTTCTAATGTAAAAATTATTTTTTAGACATGATGAGCTGCTAGTCAAAAGTTATATAATGGAAAATAATCACTATATTTGTTTTAATTTAAGAAGAGTGGCTAGCTATTTAAAATTTACAGAAAAATGACTTTTACATTACATCCTTGTGATAAAGGGCAGACTATTGTTTAGCAAAAATTTGAGGAATGTTTTTCTGACTTAGATGATAAAAAGGTTTATGACACAACTAAAATTGTAGGATATCAAAAAGCTACATAAGGTGCAGCAACCTGTTAATACAGGACTAGGTTTGGGTTGATTTACAGATGATAAGGTAGAACTACTATGTGATACAACTAACAGAAAGGTTCTTTATTTTTTGCAATGCAAAAAAATCATAAGGATAGTGAAACCCCTCCAGGCATGCCCATTATGGTGGACTCAGAGAGTTATCTGCAAAGCACCAATAAACTTGCTAGCAATTATTTGCTCCCCCTTATGTTGTTACCACTCTCCTATGTGAAAATTCTAGTGATTTGCTGGTACACTTAAGGCATAAAAAATGCATTAAGGCATGCTTTGGTTAACTGTAGATATGAATAATTTATATATTAATACATGTAATAAATTTGATATAAAGCTCTACATAAGTTTTGGTAACTGGTATAGCTATATATTACCTAAGTGAGACTTTTATTTTCTGTTTAACATTTAACTTATATATTTTTTTCGTTTGTTGAACACATGTACAGACAAAAGTCATGCACAGCAATGAGTCCTCATTTTGATCCCCCACCCCTTATGTTAACATGGGATTAGAAGAACAGTATATGCATATCAAATCATTTTTTTAATTCAAGTTATATACTTACGATTTATTATTTGTATGTAAGGGAGAAAAAAAAGTAATATGATTCAGTTTATTAAGGACTAAGATAACAATACAAAGTATTAACTTCTTAGATGGGACTTTGATGAAAATGGTACAAATATGATATGTTTATTATATAGAAGAACTGCGGTGGTGGTGCTGCGGTAGCATTGTCGCCTCACAGTAAGACGTTGTCCTGTTCAATTCTCAGTTAGAGCGTTTTCTGTGTGGAGACATGTGTGAATGGGCGTACCTTCGTTGAATGTTGTGCGTCAGGGCTGGCAACTCGGCATGTAAAAATCTACTGCCAATCATTAGCGGACCGGAGTTCCGCTGTGGCAACCCCTAACCAGGAAAAGCCGAAAGACACAGCAACCTATTAACAACAGTACTATACGTCTGCATGCTTCCAGTTACCATTCCCCTCATGTTCTTGCTGTCTTCATTTACAGAGAGCTACTCAGAACTAGAAGGAAGTGAACTGACAGATTGGATTTATTGAAGGAAGCACAGGATATTATTTCAAAGAGTGCTAGTACAGGATATGATGTTAGGCATCTAAGAGATGCAGACTACATAGTTATCAGAAGTGAATAGGGAAAAACTGAGAAAGAGTCTTATGGGTTATGTGTAGTTACAGAGATAACAAAAGATGTAATAATCAAGATGTACGTTATTTTGTCAAAGCATATAATGCACCAACACAAAAATTGTACAGATGATTAAGGCTGGTGGCAATTTTTTAAAAACTGATAAACAGCATTATCACATATTTCCTAGTAATATATGTATTTCATATAGGAGAGGTAAAAACCTGAAATAATCACAGAACAAAGAAGAAGAATGTTTACGAAGAAGTATAGTAACAATGATACCTTCGCATGCAGACATTGTTCTGTATTTCCTTTTATCGTACAGCAATTTGATTCCATTAATGATAAAAGGGGAGGTTTTACTCATAAGTATACGTGCACTGTGTAGAAAGTCATTGTGGTCTAAGGTGTTGCTGTAACTTGTTATATAGGTCAGGCAAATAGAAAATGTAAGGTAAAGTAATCTAAGGCTATATGAACATCTTGGTAATGTTAGGAATAAAAGGTTAGAAAACTCTGTGGCTAAGCATTTTTCTAATGTGCATTCCAGTAATGTTAGTGAATTAAAGGCCACTATATTAATTTTTTTCTGGAAGGAAGGCATATGACATTTAACAACTTTTATAGTAGGGAACTTTGTTTATTTTAAAGTTTAATATTATGAAAACTAAAAGGTTATATATAGAATGCTGTCTTTAAAGTCTGATAAAAGGGGCATTTTTGCTTGTTTTGTTTTTTAAATCTTGGGATTAATTGGTTAGATTTTTGTCATGTGATTAGTGTTTTAATAATTTACAGAATGTCTGGAGTTCAGTGTTCTTTTAGCCCTAAGAAGGTATTACCCAATGTTTTAAGTTTGTCTTTGTCTTTTCGGCTTTTCCCGGTTTGGGGTCGTCACAGCGGAACTCCGGTCCGCTAATGATTGGCATTAGATTTTTTATGGTGTCGAGTTGCCAGCCCGACGCCCAACCTTCAGTGAAGTCACGCCCATTCACACATGTCATTCCACTCGACCGCAGGGAGGACATGCAGACTCCACACAGAAGGCGCTCCAGCCATGAATCGAACAGGAGAACCTCTTGCTGTGAGGCAACAACGCTACCGCTGTACCACCGCGGCTTCATTACCCAATGTTTTAAGTGTGATTTCTTTTTTATAAAGATTTGCATGGACTACATTTGGCGTAATTTAAAAGTATCAGTATTTAATTATTCTTATATAGTATTATAAAACTTCTTGGGTACCTCTTTTGACAGGGAGAAGTCTTATTAAAGGGAAGTTTCATTCCAGGGTAGTACAATGTGTCATCCTCCTAAGAGACAACGCCTCAAGTGTAGGAAGGTCCTTTCATGACCACATAAAGCTAGCTTCTAAGCTCTTCCTCCTTGAAGCATCAAAATGCTGATGTACAGAAAATATCTGTGAAGTCAGCAGAGGAAAACCAAATGGGCAGACATGCAGCAGAAGAGCTGCACCATTATACCTGGCATAGAGTATGCTAAAATTATGGGTCTATATTAGATACTCGAAGTTACTGAACTTCGAATACAATATGATCGACACCATATTGGCGAAGTCCAGTAACAATGAATATCTAATAAAAACATTAAATAAAGTCAAAAAACAAAACTAGTTCCTCTAAGATGGAGGGCAAGCCCCCCTGCACCCCCCACACCTCCCACTACTTAAATATTCCAACTCCAAGACCGCACTACATCGAAGTAAAAGGAAGTCTCCCCTTATGGAGAGTTCCGTTTATCTTTTCAATGTTCTACGGTTTCGCTGTTTACATGTCGGCAATGTCAGATTTGACATTGTGATTGTTTGAGATTCTGATATAGACCCTAAAATTACATAGTCTGGATAACACAAGTACTACAAGTTGCAAACATAGGCTTCTGTGCAATTTAACTAAACGGGTTGACATTACCAGCTACAGTACAAGTAATATTTGCCATAGTTTAGAAGCTGTGTCATGCAGTACATTAACAATGAGAAGAGAATTTTAAAAATGTATAATGATAATAAAGAAGCATCATAGCAGATATAACAAAACCCCAGGAACAGAATGAAAAAAAAGTTGAGTACTTTGCTTTTTGACCTTAAAATGAACTACAGCCAAATTTTGCAAAGAAAAGAGATGCTCTCAGCATACCCACTATAGCATTTTCTAGTTTCAAAAAAGTATTTAATGGTGCCTCAGGTTTATTTAGAAGGGAAAAATGAAAAGTTCAATGTTTCCAAGATGCGAGTGAATAACAGAAACAGAAAAATACTAGCATTCTAATCTAGTTTTTCCACAGTCCACAATGAACATAAACTGCTTCATCCCATACTGATACAGAACAAAACAGTACTTAACAAAAGTACATTCACTTTATCCAAACAAGCAGCTATATCAAATAACCACACAAGACTTTCTTCAGCATGAAGGTTACCAACTTTTATCCCTTCCTGGCTTCAGGGATATACTCCACACTTCAGAGCCAGAGCTAGGGTGGGAAAAGGGATGGCTGTCCCAGGTGCAAGATGTTGGGGGGTGCAACTGGCAAATGACAATTGTGTAGGAGTCCAATGCCAGCACTGATCTATGAAGCTGGTAAGTATTTTGGCTTCATAAATGAAAGCCGATAGTGTACACGCATTTGCAGTCACTGCCTGAGCAGCCCAAGTGTTCCAGATTATGCAGAACACTCCACATTCAGCCATAAATAAACCCACTGTTCCACTCTTCCACAATGTAAAGCATTGGCTCCGCTACAGGGCTTTTGATTGGTTCATATACCTCAATTACTGCCAATCAGCATTGCGGTATACAAACTAATCAAATAACTCCTCCCCTGTCCCACATTGAACAGCATTGGCTGTGCTACACAGTTTTTAATTGGCTCATTTACAACCAATCACCATTGCGGTATATGAACCAATCAAGTAACTATTCCTGAGGATGGGAGGCAATGAGAGCTCCCAAATATGTGACCAATCCCATGCCAGGAATGGTTTTAGCACCAGTACAATTTCTTTAGCACAAATAAATAAATAATGTGAGCTGATCCATTTTCAATTACCTGACTTACGGTGTGTAAAAAGTAAAAAATTAGAAGATTGCAAAGGAAATACAGACTACAAATCAAAAATAACTTCAGACAAGAATTTACAGAGGAAACTGTTTTCAGTACATGAGTGACATAATGCTAACAGCAAAGCAGATAGGGTAACTAATGACGTCATACGTTGCAGTTAAAAAGAAAAGCCCTGTATAAGACAGGAAGGTCAAAGAACTAGATGTTGCCTAATTTGTTAGTTTTCAAGCAAAGGCATCTGCTTTTCTTTTTGAAATGCTCGTCCACTGGACTGGAAGATTCCAGCAAGGGCTGAGATCTTTTATTACAGAGAATCTTATTCCAAACATTTGGGCTGTTCATCTAGAATGCTTTGGAGCTACTGTAGAGACTAGACCTGTGAATGAAAGGTGAAGACCTAGAAGCAGACACATGATTGCTTTGTCCACTACATAGCATGGGATGCATGCAAGGGATTGGAAGTGACCAAACTTCAGGAGTATAGATAACATGCTGTACAGAACAGAGAGGTGCATACAGGGAACTGCATTATTCTGCTTACTGAACAAGTCGTTATATGTTCTATCCTAGGGATGTTTTGTATGTTTTATTCAGGAAGGTTTGAATATTTCTGTGTACCAGTGAATGACACAGAGGTAAACACTCAGAGGACATATTTGAAGTTGGCTACGAGGATATCCTTTACATTTTCTTTTATATGAGAGTTTTATCTCTTCTTGCCCATGTCAGCATGACTCCCTTGAACTCTGTTTCTCCTTAGTGCCACAGACTATTCAAGTATAGCTTCACCTGGGTGTTTAGTCCCTCCAAGCTGGAGTCACTAGTCTCAATGGTCTTAGGCTGGTGATAGACAGATGCTGCTAAACTGCAGAGAGCCAGAGACCCTCCACTGTTTCTCATGGAGGAGGCTTGTCACATTGTATCTCTCTGGTTCCCCTCCACATACTTGTAAAATTAAGGAAAGATGTGGTACACAGAGTGCCTAGAAAGGTACATCCATGTCTCTTTATGAGTTGTGACCATGGTACTACCCCCTCCTCCTTTCAGATAAAATCTCTGCATGATCTCCACATTCCAACAAAAAATCTGCTGTGGAGAATGAACCCAAGCATATGCTCTCTACTTCCCCCAGAGAAAGACAAGAAAGCACAAGCCTTGTCATTCCTCTCCTCCCTGTGTCAGATCTAGCAGGTGACTGAGCCACCAGCTAGTCTCAGGTCACCTGGGTCATAGTCAAGACTTTATCTCTCCATACCAAATGAATTGACATACTCTTCCTATATGTAATGTCTTCCATCTAAAAGAGTAGGCAGTTATAAAGAAGGCCATTTTGGAGAGTTTAGCTCTATAAAGAGTAAGACTGAATGGAATTGTGTCAGTAGCTCACTATAAAAACATTGAATTCTTTATTAGCATTGAACAAAGAACTGGACTACTGTGATCTTAAGCTGCCAAAACATGTCTTAGATGCTGTTAAGAAAGATGCAGCAGCATACAATAAGTGAACATCTGCTGCATCTAAAGTATGATAGGATGCTGTTCTTGCACTTAGTGTAAAGGTGAAATTGGTTGTGTGACTTGCAACAGGTCTGGTTAGAAAATCTTGTAAGTGTAGCAAGTGGCATTAATGACCATGTGATTTTAGATTTGATTGTGTACAGAAGTGCTGTTTCATGTACTTATGGTGTGGTTATGGTATTACTGATTATAAGTTTTGGATCTGATTCAAGTGTGTCTTCATAGGATCATAGGACCATAGGAGGTTACTAGGCTATTGGCCTTGAAGCCCTTATAGCCTAGCCAAGAGTTTAGCCCATGTTTAGACAAATCAGCACCCGATGCCCCTGTCTAGCAGAGACACGGATGAAATCCCAGGGGCATATTTTCTGTTTCTCATCCAGTTATCCAGGTTGTGCTTAAAAAGGGGTAAAGAGGTACACTGCTTGATGTGGAGAGGGAGTCTATTCCTTAGATGGGGGAGTCTCTGGGACACAAATCTGTCCCGCCAACAAGTCTTGTTGATGTCACAGACCAGTTTGAGGTCAAGCATGCAGGTTACTTGAGTGGAGCTTGACTTGCAGATATCCTGCACTCCCATCAAGGTGGGGTCCGTGATCGCCTTGTATGCCAGACAGAGGTCACCTCTGAGGAGTCTGCATGAAACTGAGTAGAGAGCTAGGACTTTTAGCCTATCTGCGTATGGTAGATGTTTGAAGCCCTGGATTCTCCTGGTGAAGAACCTCTGTGGTCTCTCCAGCTGCTACATGTGCTTTGCGAGGTATAATCCGAAAGGGGCATTGTACTTAATAATGGGCCTTATAAGGGAAGAATACAGGGATGTTATGACCTCCTTGTCCCTGGATGAGATACCCTTACATATGAAATGGGCCATGTAGAAGGCTTTCCGTATAACAGAGGCAACATGGTGGTCAAGGTTGCTATCAACCTGGGTGCCCTAATTCCTCACGACTGACTGCGTGCGTGTGACATTGTCATTAATGTGATAATTTGTGGAAACATCACTCTCCACAAAGGGGATGATGATGCATTTTTTGGTATTCAGCTTGATGCCATGTTTCTGGCATCAGTCATTTGTCTGAGTGAGACCCTCTTGGAGGATGTCCACATCACTAGGGGAACTGATGACAGCACCCAGCTTGCAGATATCTGCAAACTTGGTCAGCCATAGCCCACTGGTTTTGGCCTGCACCTCAGAAAAGTATATCCCAAATAACAGAGGCCCCAAGACCAAACTCTGGGGTATGCCACTTGCTACAGATCTACTGCTTGAAGTGGTTTCCCCTATTTTGACTATGTGGGTTCTATCAGTGAGCCAGTTTGCTACCCATCTGGTAACATATGGATTATTGCCTAGTTGAGAGAGTTTATCTATTATGCTTGAGTGCAAAATAATGTCAAAGGCTTTGTCCAGGTCAAGGTAGGCGGTGTGCACCGTCTTCCCCTCATCCATGGCTTTGGTGACTGTCTCAAAGAAATCGACCAAATTTAGCAGACATGACCTCCCCTTGATGAAGCCAAACTGTGTGGGATCAAGTGTTTGGAGGTTGCCAATGTCCTTGTTAATGAGGTCCATGATAATCTGTTCCATGGCCTTGCAGATTAGGCTAGTTAGGCTGATGGGTCTATAATTTCACGGATCGGTGGATGCTTCACCTTTATGTAAAGGGATGACAGTGGCTGTCCTCCACTCAGCTGGGACAAAGCCAGTGTTGGTTGAATAGGATGCTTAATGGTGCTGCAAGTTCCTGCCTCAGTTCACGTAGGATGCAGCCTAGGATGTTACCAGGTCCCATGAAGGCTGTATTTTTTGCCTTTGAGAGAGCAGGGATGACCTGTTCCCTAGATATAAGGGGAAGGGGGCAGGTACTGGGGACGTCCTGATTTACTGATAGGTAGTAACATTTTATCTGAATCTGACAGCCAGCAAGTTTGCTATATCTACAGTATTTGCATATGTGGTATCCTTGACCACCAGTTCTGAACAGATCTGGGTGCTTCCTTTTGAGGTTGTGGATATATGTGAAGAAGGCCTTATGATTGAGACCTACAGTCACTGCTAGTATCTGTGTGTGTGTGTGTGTGTGTGTGTGTGTGTGTGTGTGTGTGTGTGTGTGTGTGTGTATGT
Organism: Protopterus annectens; assembly: GCF_019279795.1. Classification (NCBI taxonomy): domain Eukaryota; kingdom Metazoa; phylum Chordata; order Ceratodontiformes; family Protopteridae; genus Protopterus; species Protopterus annectens. The sequence continues at coordinate 399,129,176 of NC_056737.1, read as the reverse complement.
GTGTGTGTGTGTGTGTGTGTGTGTGTGTATGTGTGTGTGTGGGTGTACTCAGTTACAATGAATGCAGAAGAAATTTTTCTTTTTTGCCCCTCAACTTTGAGACACTTTTTTTATGTTGAGGGGCACCACTTTGAGGAACTGCACAGAGTGCCACATGACACAGCTATGGTTCTACCAAGCTTCTCCATTCAAGAATACCTTTTGACTACCTTTTTTGCTCCCTGAAGACTCCACTTGTTTTCCTCTCTCAACTCAGAAATAAGAAAGCTGATCTAAGCAAGTGTAGTACCACTGATAATACTCCAAAAGGCAGGCCATTTCCATTAGCCTTCTACCTTTTCCTGACCCTCACATAGGTTCATAGGTGTTTACTAGGCTAATGACCACAAGGGCCTTTTTAAGTCTAGCCATGCATCCCAAATCTCTGAGACAAGTTCCAATACCCTTGATAAGTGCAAGCAGGGGTTTGAGAGACAAAAAATTTACAAGAAGGGGCCTGAGAGATGAACCATTTACTGGTTGCCTGTGTCCATTAGAGACATAGGTGGCTTGTTAAAAGATAAACATACCTGCCCCACAGCAGTGCATTTCCTTAGTGCATGCCCTGCCTCAGAAACCACAATATCTTAACAGATATCCACAGAGGTGCCCTAAAAAGCAGAAGAGGAGCTGTGACCTTCGTAACCCATAACAACAATTCTAATTAATGATCTCAAAAAAGGAAAATCCACTGGAAATTATTCTAACCTGTGAACACGTCCACAGTTTAAAAACAGACAAGAAACAAGATCCTTCTTTCATCCACCACTTCATTAGCTGTAAGTAACTCCTGTTAACAAGCCCACAGTCCTGCTGTCAGGTGTCAGGAGGCATTTAGAATACACATGGATGCATTATTAAGAGCAAAGAGATGGGAAAGGCTTTCACAAAGTACCATTACAGCTTGTGCACAGTTACAGTGGGATAGTTTAAGCATGTACCCAACATGTAAAACACATCAGACCTCAGCAGATAGCAGCATCTCACTGGAGTTCATTAATGTATCACTAACATCTGACTGACAAGGTTTTCAGCATCAGTTAGTATATTCATTTTGCATGAATAAAAATATGCATAGTCACATCACACCTTAGTATGTTCCAGCAGTATAAATGTTTTGTATGCCAGTTCTGCCTTTTACACTGCTGTGAACTCTAGACATACCAGATCAGAATTTGCATTTAGTGTACTACAGCATCATAAACACCTAGTATATTATTACTAAACCATGTTACACCAATATGTAGTATAATACATTACAGCAAATACAAAATGTTATCTTGGCATCAGAATTCAGCATTTATATCCCATAAAAAATAATTATTTTCAATTAACAGCATTGCTCGGTATACCTGCTGATCCTAAATCCTTAATATACTAAACGCTATGACTGCTATGTGTCATTAAAACAGCTGGCAAAGTATATAAACATAAACTCTTAACATGTTAACAGTGCATAGAGTGTGGTGATTATGTTACGGTATCCGGAAAAATACAAAATCAGTTAAGTGCTTCTATAGCAGGAGACCCAATCTTAACAAATGTTAAGCATTGCAGCTTCATTTGTTAAGATGTGGTATCACACTAGGCAGTTAAGCCTGTCAATACTGACCAGCAAATGATAGTAGCAGAATAAAACAACAAATTTGTTTCTTCCTGTCTGTGCCAGTAAAGTGTCCCTGACTTTTTCTAACCTAACAGAATCTCTTACAGTATTTTTCTGACAGAGCTTGCTAAGTGTTTTATGGCTTTAAAAGCTGGTAAACACTCGGTGAGTTTTTTCTCTAACTAGTAGTACATGGAGCTTTATGCTCCATGGACTACAAAGAATTATGATCGGGTCTCTGATTGTAACCCTTTATTATGTGTTCTCAACATGGATGCCAAGCTTCACCCCTCCGGCTTTGCTCACAAGGTGGATTTCTTGGCATACATGTTGAGAACACATAATAAACCAGTTAAGATCAGTGACTCACTCATAATCCTCTATATTATCAACTCTGTAAAAAGAGGTGAAAGACACATTAGGCTATTGCAACAGTGATCCATACACTAACATTTCTGCATACACCCGAGACTGTCATCTCATCAATGGTACTCTTTACTTCTAGTACCCACATCACAGCAGCAAGCCATACTTCACACTCCCATGCTCACTATGGTGCATCAGCCCTTTATACCCATCCGTACAATCTCATACGAACATTTCCAATCCTTCCATATTATTACCAATATCACAAGCATTCGTTATGTTACTCCATCGATGCTTAAAAAGTACTGAGCAATGCACAGGTCACATCGACATTCAGCTAACTGTATCATTAGCCCTCAGTAATTCACATGATTATTAATACCCAGCGAGTCATCCACATTGTTAGTATATAAGAAATGCAACAGTATCATATCAGTTTAAGGTTAGCTGTACCACTATGAATATTTTAGCACAATCTCTGCACTTTTTTGAGTTATGCTAATATCAGTGTTGACATATATCATCAGTGTTGTGTGTTAAATAAAAGAAATTCTCTACGCATCATATTTCCAAAAAATATACCACAATATCCACAAGTTTATACTGTTACAAAGTACAGTAATACTGAAAACAGCTGAAATCCAACCCTATTTTTAAGATTACCTTCCATGTGGCAGCATCACCTTGATATCATCCTGGTTACTTTATAATGGGATATAATTATGCCATTGTGAGTCACTGTTTTGCTATTTTGGGTGTTAATGTTCTATGAGGTTGTTTCCCACAATGCCTGTAATATTATCCTGTTATATCATTACTATTAATTTATTTATTTTATTTGCTTCTTTTATTTAACATTTGTCCAACTTGGTACAAGCCAATTTTCAGTGGAGACCCGGGGAGAAATGCTCTAGATGCATGTCTTTGTAATGTGGGAAGAAACCAGAGAACCCAGAGAACCGAGAGGAAACCCACACGAACACAAGGAAGACATGCATACTGTGCATAGAAGGGACCCAGATGAGACTCGAACTAGATAACCTCTTCATGTGAGGTGACAACGGTAACCTCTGCACCACTGTGCCATCCATAATGATATGTTAACAATCATTAGATTACATCAGTTTTGAGCAATTCATAAAATCATTTCACAAAGCACGACATACCTTCAACATTCAGTCGGTATTGTCAATGCATTTACATTATAAGCTCTCAATAGCTCACACTGACATTTGGTACATAACAGCATGATATCAATACATTGTACTATTATTATTCTATAAATCAAATAACCTTTAACAACAAATGTATCATATAATCACCACCACTCACACGCAGAATGTTTCATCAACTATCAGTAAGACACATAATTTTCACTGTTCAGATCAGTGATGATCACATGACATAATATGTCACATTTGCTTTCTCAGGATTTACTTTGCATCAGACTACACTTTTAAAATGGAATAAGTTTTGTAACAATTAAAAATGAAAAAATTATATATATTTAAAGGAGGTTTATAAAAAGAGGAAGTCATTCACCACTCTGTATTTCCTGCCCTCATCGAATACAGGTCAGTCTTGTGTTAAAGGAAAGTTAGTGTTTAACAGATGCAAACACTGGTCTGCAGCATTACTCATTCTGTGATGTGTTTAATAATATAGACAGCTCTACTTCAATAAAAAAATGTTAGGTTATTATATAATATAAGGTTATGTCACGCTATACAGAAGCCACAGCTAATACTTAACATTTTGGCCAGAGAATACAGCTGGGAGTGTAGACCTGTCTACTGAGACCATGAAACATGTCTGACAGAAAAACACATCAGTATGTGTAAATGACTTGGCAAGGCTTTACTGTAAAGTGATCATGCAAATCTTTAATTTATTATTTAAAAGGTTAAGTTTCTGGAAACTATGCATGAAATTCTGAAAGTCACTTCTTAAAATGAATTAAAAGTGTCAGGTTTATTTGTGTCACATTTGTGTACATTTAAAATGTCCCTGTTCTATTTTTATTCAAGGTAAATTCTATTTCAGGTCCTACCATAACTTTTTGTTTGCTGTGATAACATAACATTCATTGCTGTAGTTATGATAGACAAACAGTTCTATAAAATTGCTAGTTACTAACTAAAATGGAATAACAGCCAGTGGCTGGTACATTTTTTTTCACCTGTGTGTCAAACACATCTGAAAAAGAAAAAGAAAGATGACTTCAGGTTGCAGGTACTCCTGTTTCTTCTTCATTTTTTTAATGTGTGTGTGCATGCACAAGGCTGAATATAAATAGTTGCTTAAAAATAATTTATCAAGTCTGAGGATAATTATTCTGTCTGAATAATCTCTTGCAGCATTGAGAATACCTACAAGCTAGGCCATTTTAGCCCACACCAGTGGCTAACTGACCCATCCAATCCCCCCCAACTATCTAGTGTACCTCCAGCAGATAGATTTTTAGACTCCATCCTTTCATGGTGAATGGTTGGGGGGGGGATCTTTCAACAACCACAGTTACTTCTGAAAATGCGGGATGTAAGAGCTGAGTAGCAATCCATAATCAGTAAGGGTGTTTTTTTTTTTAATTATGCACAAGTTCTCCAGACAGTTCCTGTACTACAAACATGCAGTAAACATAATATCCCATTGATAACTTTAAAGTCACAATGTAATCTTAAAATGCATTATCCTAACACAAGTTCTGACTATATTTTGGTTCCATTTGTGGAAAGGATAGAAAGTGGAGTCAGACATGTTTTAGGTTTATTGTAATTGAAGCCAATTAACTTTGGGGTTAAGTATGAGTTGATGGCTAGTGAGATAGCTTTCTATGTCCTGGAAAGATTTTTGCATTTTTGTTTGTAGATCCTGGGGGTTGGGGGCTGAGCAAATTAATGTAGAGTCATCAGCATATTGGACTGTGGAGGCTAGTTGGGTTGAAGAGCTGAGGTTGTTAGTAAAAACTGTAAAGAGAAGGGTGCCAAGTATGGATCCTATATATATATATATATATATATATATATATATATATATATATATATGTTTTGTGTGGGTTCACTTTCAATAAGTGCAACTTTCCCTAAGGGCAGATGTGGCAAGCTGCCCCAGCTGTGTTTTAATGAAGCACTGATGATGACCAAGGTGACAAATCTGGAGTGCTAACTAGTTTGGACTGCAGTTTGTGGGCTTGTCTACAGTTCCAAGGATTTACATGTTTATTTCCATCCTGCAAAGAATTAGCACTCCATTTCCCACCATTTGCAGGATTTGACCATACTTGCATGTTTACTTATTTTTAAGAGATGAAACAGAAACTGCAACTGTGGGTTTAGCTAAGCCTCCATTATACAAAAAGTAGTAAAATAAATATGGGCATGAAGAAGTGTTGCAAAGTGAGGTAGCCTTTGAGTTTGCTGTGAGCCTCTTCTCCTAACAATGTATATTGATCAAGGATCAATCCTTAGGCTCTGCCTTACTGTAGTTTTTGTTTTGCATTAAATATGTATGATGGTAATCACAACTGCAGCATTTGTTTCAGTCTAATAACACTTTAATGACATTACAGGCTCAGATCTGTACATTTCTGTGCACCCATTTTTAATATTTCTGTGTTTGCATTGGCTGTTCTTTATCCTAAAACAGAGTGCATCTACTGTAAACAAGAAATGCTGTAATATAACATTATTATTGGTATTAAATAAAGTATAAAAATTCTTAGCATGCTGCATGATCATCAAATAATTCATATTGCCTCACAAGATGTGATATCCCTGACATTCTGACACTATATAAAATGCTCCATGTCATTTTGTGTCATGCAAGATTCACCACTGGCTGTTATTACATCACTTTTGTTTTGTCATTACTCATTACATCATAAGATCAGTAAATGACAATGAAACTGACATACACTTTTCTGGTTTACTGTTGGTAACTCTGAATCCGTTTGGCAAGATTTTTCTTAGTTAAACTTTCAACTTTTTACTGATGAAAGTGCCGTTAAGAATTCAGTGGCTGAGCTAAAAGAAAACAAAGGTGTGGGCTAATGAACTTAGGTCAGCAATTCTGCTGAACAGAATCTGGTAAAGTTAATTTTGATGGCCACTGACTTTCAGTGAATGACATCATCAGTACTGAATTACACTACAAATCCAGTGCTCTAATTTGCAGGTGACATCAGCATTCATGAAGTCATGTCACTATCTGTGCTCAGTTAGACACACTAGTTGCAGAGAATTACACAGCAGCAATTGTCAATGGGCTGTGTCACTGTCTTACTCAGCATTAATACTATAATATGCCACAAAAATAATTACTGCAAGATGCATTATGCCAGAGTCCACCCTACATATTATTATATGAATGCTTTATATTCATAATCTCAGAGTATAACATGCGACACGCTGCACCAACAATCTATGCATCCAAAAAACAAAAAACATTCAATGTCTTCCATCAAAATTAGTGCTTAGCAGGTGCCATATTAATATTTACAAAAGAGAAAAATGCATTAGTACTAACTGCAGTTTCTCCCAGCCTCAGCATCTGAAAGACCACTAATGAGCAACGCAAAAGTTTTACATCTGTCCGATTTGTACATCATAACTAATCTATAGCAGACTGTGTTACGTTTGGTTTGTACACTGATCAGCTAAGTATGGCTGTTATTTCTAATAATAAAGATTAAAAATTTATATGGCGAAGAATACACTTAACTAAAGTAAAAATCAATACCAAGATGCACAGAAAACCACTAAGTTCAAAATTCAAACCAACATCAAAATAATTAGTGGAATGTATAATGGACAAAAGGCAAGTAATCTCCGTGGTATCCCCGAAGTCTCAAAACAACCCACTAAAGTGTAGTAGGTCCAAAAACAAAACAGTGTAAGAAACTTCTCTGTGTGGAAGATTTTCAGTCCATATATAACTAGTTAATTACTGTATATTAATCAGATCAGACAATAGTAGTAGAAGTAGCGAACGTAAACTCGTCTTAAGTCAAAACAAAACAAAACAAAAAGTAGTAATAGACCATATATAATTGTACAGCATTACTAAGTATTCGAAAGTAATCCAAGCAAGGCAGGCAGTCTGTTTCCAGTTGAAAATCCTTTATTAAGTACACAGACAAGCGATCCAAATAAAACAAAAATAGAGTAATAATTTCCTCACAAGCTTTCTAAATATATATATATATATACTTTTTAGCAGGCATAGGAGTGGTTTATTGTGCTGTAAAACAAAGTATTATTGGTATACATGTTAAATTCACATCCCTTCCCCCATCATGATCAAAATGATGTGTAATAACAATACTAACTAATTATACAATTATATACATTGTTTTTAGGGTTCTTGTACACAGACCTGAAGAAGTCTAGAAGGACGAAAGCGATCTTTGTTAACAATAGCTTATGAAAATAGAAATTGAATTTTTACTTGCAAAATGTAAATGTATATATTTATATATATTTTTGATTGCCAAATGAACTAAGGTTGATATATTTCCAGCCATGTAGTATATTGTCTTGGATAAAATCATAGACTTAATAATCTACTTAATAATCTGGTTAAATAAGAGGTACCACATCATTATAAATTTTACTTAAAGTACATAAGGGTTATATATTATTATGACAGCTACTAAGTAGGGTAGGACCAGTTCGAATGTCACACTGATGGGGGAAGGGATGTGAATTTAACACTTTGTTTTACAGCACAATGAACCACTCCCATGCCTGATAAAAAGTATATATATATTTAGAAAGCTTGTAAGGAAATTATTACTCTATTTTTGTTTTACTTGGATCGCTTGTCTGTGTACTTAATAAAGGATTTTTGACTGGAAACAGACTGCCTGCCTTGCTTGGATTACTTTTGAATACTTAGTAATGCTGTACAATTATATATTTTCTATTATTATTTTTTGTTTTGTTTTGACTTAAGACGAGTTTAAGATCGCTACTTCTACTACTGTCTGATCTGATTAATATACAGTGATTAACTAGAAATATATGGACTGAAAATCTTCCACACAGAGAAGTTTTACACCGTTTTATGATGGACAAAAGAAATCCAGTCCAAAGCAAAGGTAAAGCCATCCAGTACTGTTACTTTCTACCTTCTGAGTAAACACAGAAGCATGGCTGGGTAGTGTTACATCACATATGCAGTGCAAGTATTCTAGGTAGGAAGATGAGGAGCTGGTATCACTAATGCAGGAATGAAGAGTGGGCATTGCTGGTGTTAGAGAAACATGGGCCAGTGACAAAATGAAGAGGGATGTGAACGTGCCCTGATACAGGTTGTTCAGGAACAACAGGAAGGGGAGGGATGGAGGGTAAATACTAATAGTAGTCAAAGAAGGGTATCAAATGGAAAGCCATTCAGAGATGAGCACTAACGGCATGAAAATCATGGAGGAATTTTTCTAGTCAGAACCTATGGCAAGTGCACTGCTGATTAAGGTTCAGCAAAGAGAGGAGTACTGGTGGATTGGTTCAATATAGCTGCCCCACTCCACTAATATATTAAGAGGGGAGATGGATGAGAAACAAGTAACTAAATATAGGAGTGGGCTAAATGTAGGCAATATGTTATACTCACTGGGCATCTAAACTGGCTAGGATTAGAGTAAGTAATCATGAGCTACTGAGCTGAGATGGACTGAGAATTGATTAAGATTTTGAACAATGAAAGGTACAGTTAGCTGGTACAGAACTGTTCCACACAAACCAAAATTCAGGGTATAGTCTTAACCTTGGTAGCCAAGGACATCAATGTCCAAGAAGAGGTACCTCAACCATCAGTGATCACAACACACTGATGAAGGGCAGGGAAGTGGAGAAAATAGCCAGTGATAAAGCTTATGGCATGGAATTTCAGGGGGGTGGATTATGATGAGAAGGGAGAAAGGGTCAAAGGTGACATAAGGGAAATGGGACAAAGTAATGGATGAAGAAGCATTGGACATAAATCAGGGATGGAGAACTTAAGGCTATGGGCAATAGTATAAGCACAAGTCAAAAATATAATAACGATGACAAAGTCAGTGTTGCTACAAAGGAATGTAAGCTAAGTAATGACAGCCAAATAAAGTGCACACATGAGGTGGAAAGGAGGTGATGGACAGGTGGAGGAGTCATAGTACAAGCTGGCTAGAAGAAGGCCAAAAAACAAGATGAAGACAGCAATAGTCCAAGTGAACTGAAACTGACAGATAGGATGATAAAAGGAAGCAAAGTATTTTTAAGTATACTACAGAAAGAAGGAAGGGAGGGAGGGAGGGACAGACCCAGCAAGGTTGAATGAAGGTAGGAGAAGGAACATAGAAGACTGAATAAAACAGCTCAATACATAATTTGCCTTGATCTTCTCAAAGGAAAGGGAGAGAACTAAGACTGAGCCGTGAAAGAAGTAAACAGATCACCAGGACAGAGACAGATGGAGGTAGAGGAAAGGGAAATAGCTGCAATAAGAGAAAATGAGGCACAAGGAACAAACAGGCTGCCTCCCAGTGCCCTCAGGAATCTGGCCATGTTTGCTGGAGAATCCCCAGTGAAGAGCTTTAACAGATTACAGGCCAGTGTAGAAGTGCCTATAGACTGGAATACTGCAAGTACAATACCCTCGTACAAAGTGAATATCAGAAAACTCTGGGAAGTAGAGACCATTTTAAAATGTCAATTCCTTTCCTAAATGATAACAATTCCCAAGACAGCAACCATTATAGGCTTATGGCTATCAAACACATCTGTCATGTCACATCTTATTCAGTTTTGCAGCTGAATTGTAGAAGATCTTGACAGTTAAATACCTACATATGTGGCCAAGTGGGAGTTCAGCAATGCCCCTGACTCATTTCCACATACAGAGCTACTACAGAAACTACACAGGATGAGGATAGGACAAATAAAAGGGAACAGGACTATTGCATTTTGGAAAAAACAGGACAAAGAGTTGTGAAGAGAGGGGTATTATCTGAAATAAAGAAACTGGCTACTGGAGCATATGAGGTATTGGACGGGTGTCTGATATTCTTCAATGTATTCAATTCAAACACATCTGAGGAAACACAGAACAGAATCAACCACTCTGCAAATGACACAAACATGGATGTAACAGTGGAGGATGAAGGAGGAACAGTCTAAGGAGGGACTTGAGAAGGCTGACCAGTTGAGCAAATAGATGGCAGCTGTGGCTTCATTGCAAAGAAATGCAAAGTGCTGCAAGTGGACCACAGCAGCCCTGGTTTGAGGTATCAGGTGTTGGGATAGTGGAAATGATGCTGAGAGAACAGGAAAAAGATCTGGGGTTGTTTATGACACATGAACTGGACCAAAGTAGCAAAGGACTGTGACAGCAGCAAAACCAAAGCTTGGGTATATGCTCACAAGTTTAGCCTCTATAAGCAAAGAGGTAATGTTCCCACTCATCTGGGTCTTAGTCAAGCCACATTTCAAATACTCTACGCAGATCTGGAAGACATAATGGAGAAGGAGATCTGGTTGCTGGCAATAGTCCAAAGGAATTCCACCAGAAGGTTTTGTGGAACAGAGGGAATAGGGTGTGATCAGAGATTATAACATCTGACCCTCATCTCAATGGTGAACAGAAAGAATAAGGGAGGGCATGACATTTGAGCATAGTATCACATCAGGTAGACATGAAGGGATCATAATGAGCAGGAATGATGGGGGAGGGGCAGTGACAAAAGAATGGAGGAAAGTACAGTTTTGTACCTACCATAAATGTAGATGTTCGAGTGCTAATACAGCTGCAGTAATCACAGATGGGTTCTCTGCCGTCAGGCGGTCCCTCGGTCGGCTGAATTCCAAAGTCTTGGTCCGGCATCGGTTGTTGTCGCTTTCTCTTCTGACGTCAGTGAGGCCAGAGTATATAAGACACAGCCGACGCCATGTTCTTCAGTCTTTCTTGCCCCAGATGTCAGGTGCCCCCAGAAGGAAGGCAATACCTAAATAGTGCTTATATACATATACAAGCAATGCAATATAATCCAAAATCAGTGATAGCAAGCAAATAAAACATAGCCGGATAACCCAGTCAGGTAGTATGAAGAGGTTGCTAGGCCTCATGCCTTTGCCAAGTGGGGAAGGAGGGAGGGAAACCTGTACTGCAGCTGTATTAGCACTCGAACATCTACATTTATGGTAGGTACAAAACTGTACTATGTTCATCGTGCATACAGCTGCAGTAATCACAGATGGGTAGAATCCCAAAGCTATGCACTGGGTGGTAGGTACTAGGAGGAACTGGGTTGAGCCAGAATGCCCTGCAAAACAGCAGTGGCAAAGCCTGCTCTTGTTCTGGAATATAAAGGCAGATGGTAGTGTTTTGTGAAGGTATGTACAGAACTCCAAGTGGCTGCCTCCAAAATATCTTTGGTAGGAACTCCTCTGAGGAAGGCTGTAGAGGTAGCTGTGGCCCTGGTGGAGTGTGATCTGATACCTGCAGGAACAGATTTCCCATGATAGGAGTAACAAAACCGTATGCAGTGGCCTATCCACTTTGAAATAGTCTGCTTTGTAACTGGCTTCCCTTGAGCCCCTACAGCATAGGACACAAAGAGTTGTTCTGATTTCCTGAAGGACTTTGTTCTGTCTAAATAATAACAAAGCTGCCTATGGATGTCTAAGGAGTGTAGCAGCCTTTCCCCTTTGTTTTGAGGATTGGGGTAAAAGGTGGATAGGTGTATGGCTTGATTTAAAGCTACCCTGGATACCACTTTAGGCATAAATGATGGGTTGGTACGAAGGGAAACCCTGTCCTGATGGAAAATGAGAAAGGGCTGCACTGCCATGAGGGCCTGAAGTTCAGAAACCCTACGAGCTGAAGTGATGGCCAGAAGGAAGGCTGTCTTCCAGGACAAATATTGCAAATCTGTTGAGGCAGCTGGTTCAAAAGGAGGCAATGTTAATTTTTCTAGTATGTAATTAAGATCCCAGGCTGGTATTGGTTGTTTCCTTGGTGGTCTTATATTCTTAGCCCCTCTGAGGAACTGTCGTAAGAGTGGGTGAGAAAATAAAGGAGGATCTGTGTTGAATTCTGCAGAGATGGCTGAGGCATGGATTTTTATGGAAGAAAAGGAAAGTCCACTGTTCAATAGCTCCGCTAGGTACTGTAATACCTGAGGCAAGTTCAGTTTTCTATGGTCCTGGCCTTTTTTCTCATTCCAAGAGCAAAACCGCTTCCATTTTGGAGTAAGCTTTTCTAGTAGCTGGCCTTCTGGCCTCCAAAATGACATCCTGTACCTCCTTGGAGAGTAGGTTCTGTTGTGGTGTTAAGGAATTTTCCATGCAGCGAGATTGAGTGTTTTCAGCTGACTGTGAAGAGTTTTGTAGCTGTGCTGAGTCAGCAGAAGAGGCATTAGAGGCAGGGACCAGGGAGGAGTATGTGTTAGGCTCCTCAGGAGTGGGTACCAGTGTTGCCTTGGCCAATCTGGAGCAATCAGTATCATCTTCGGTTTGTCTGTTCTTGCTTTCAAAAGCACCTTGGGCAGAAGAGGCAGAGGTGGGAATGCGTAAACTGTCCATGCTGTCCAACTGAATAAAAGGGCGTCCACTCTCCAGGCCTTTGGGTGAAAGGTCTTTGAACAAAACTTTTCCAATTGATGATTCCTGTGGGAGGCAAAAAGATCTATGTCTGGCCTCCCCCATGCTTGGATTATTTCTGCAAACACCTGAGGATGTAACTTCCATTCGTGTGGATCTGTCATTTTTCTGCTTAGATTGTCTGCCAGTGTGTTTTCCAATCCTGGCAAGTACTGTGCTTGAAGTTCGATTTGTCTTTCCAGGGCCAAGTTCCAAAGAGTCATGGCTAGTCTGCACAAGGGGTATGAATGTGTTCCTCCTTGTTTGTTTATGTACCACATTACCGTGGTGTTGTCTGTTCTTATCAGTAATTGTCCTGGATGCAGGAAGTCCTTGAAAGCTGTAATTGCATTTATTACTGCTAGCATTTCTTTTTGACTGATGTGAAGGTGCTTTTCTTTTTGGGACCATTTGCCCTGAATGCACCTGTTCGTCATGTGCGCCCCCCAGGCGTAGTCTGAGGTGTCTGTGGTTATGACTTGTTTTGCTTGAGGCTTGCAGAATAGGAGGCCTTTGTTTGCTTGACATGCTTGGGCCCACCATAGAAATTCCTTTTGCAAACATGGAATTATTGGTATTATTGTTTCCAAACTGTGACTGTGTTGAGACCATAGGTTTTTTAGGTACCATTGAAGTTTCCTCATATGCAGCTTTGCAAATGGGGTTAATAGAATGCAAGATGCCATGAATCCCAGAGCCTGCAGGATTTTCCTTGCAGTAAGCCTGGTACTTTTTGCTAGTATTTTGAAGTACTGAGATAGTTGCCCTTGTTTTTCTGGTGTAAGGTAGGCCATCTGGGTGTTTGTGTCCAAGTTGGCACCCAGGAAAGTTATTTTCTGGGATGGTGTTAGCCTTGATTTCTCTTTGTTGATTGTATATCCCAGAGAAAGCAGTAACCGTGTCACATATGCCAGATGTTCCAGAAGTATGTTCTTGCTGTCGGCTTGGATCAGGCAGTCGTCCAGATAAGGGTAAATTTGTATTCCTTGAAGTCTGCAGTAGGCAATCACTGATGCCAGGCACTTTGTGAATACTCTGGGCGCAGTAGATAAGCCAAAGGGAAATGCAGAGAATTGAAAGTGGATTGAACCTGCAAGAAATCTGAGGTATCTTCTGCAGCTTTGTCTGATTGGGACATGCAGGTATGCCTCCTTGAGGTCCAATGTTACCAGCCAGAACTCCTTGCCCAGCATGGGAAGAAGCTGCTGTAATGTGAGCATCTTGAATTTTGGTACGATTAGAAATGTGTTTAGGGTCGATAAGTCCAAAATGGGTCTCCAGTCGGTTCCTTTCCTTGGTACCAGGAAAAGTCTTGAATAAAAACCTTGACCTTTTTGGTGAATAGGAACCTCTTGAATAGCTCGCATGCTTATGAGCTTTGAAATTTGCAGTTGTGACTCTGCCCTTTGATTTTGTGGCAGGTTTGGCATGCCTCTCATTTTTGGAAGAGTGTGAAATTGAAATTTGTAGCCTCTGTTTATAATGTCCAGGATCCATTTGTCTGTTGTGACAATATGCCAATTGCTTGCAAATAGTGCTAGTTTTCCTCCCAAAGGTGCTGCAGCTGAGACATGCTTGGCATGGAAATGAGGGAGTCATTGGGTTTGCTTCCTGTATTGTTGTGCACTGTCTTCGCCACCTCTTGGTGCTGGAGTTTGCCATTGTCGGCCTCTATATGATCCTTGTGATTGCCCTCTGCCCCTTGTGCATCTGTATCTACCTCTTTGGGGCTTGTCAGTGGCTGGAAAGGACCAGTTTTTTGAAGGCCAATTTCTGCTAAAACGTGGTGGTTGGACCTGTAAGAAAGCTTTGACAGTTTGCATAGATTTGGCTTTTTCTTCCATTTTCCGTAGTATCTCCTCAGCATTAGTACCAAACAGCACATCCTTTTGTAAAGGAGCATCTAGAAGTTTAGCTTTCACATGATCAGGTAAATTTTGTTCCCTAAGCCAGGCATGTCTGCGAATGACTGATCCTGTAGCTGCCGCTCTACTTGAGGCCTCATAACCACATTGTAAGGTGTGTTTACCCACTTGTTCTGCACTATGCATCATATCCTGTAACTCCTTTAAATCTTGTTGTTCAGGTTGAGACATTTTGTTCCTCAGTTGTGATAACAGGAACTGTTGATATTTAAGCATATGAAACTGACAATTTAAAGCCCTCATGGCTAGGGTGGCCGAGGAATAAACCTTTTTCCCCCACCTTTCCAAAGATCTTGATTCCCTTTCTGCTGGAAGTGGATTTTTGGCAGTGGAGGCCTTCAATCCCTTGGGGCCTTGTGAAATGGTTTCAGGGTCAGCATTATGGCTTTTGAAGAGAAATTGGTGAGAGCTGGGTACTCTGTAATACCTATCAGGTTTGACTGGTGCAGGAGGCAGAGAATCCGGGTTAAGACAAGCCTCCGAATAGACATCATCCAGTATGTCCAAAACAGGGGGTATAGCCAGAGGTCTGTGTTGAGGTAACAAAAGAAATTCCCTAAGTCTTTTCTTGGAATCTGAAAAGTCTTGGCCTTCCCAGTGGAAGTGTTCCCTCAAGGTGTGTAAGGTTTCCCCAAAGGAAAAATCCTCAGGAGGGGATACAGAGGGAATGGACTGTTCTGCATCCGAATCCTCAAAAGGAGAGTAAGAATGTTCTGATAAAATGGATCCCTGATCAGAAGAGGGAGAATCTTCCTCCACTCTGGGTCTCTTGTCTGGAGGGGGTTGAGAACCTCTGATAAGAGTAATTAAATCCTCAGCCATTCTAAGCATCTGTTTTTTAGGCATGGGACCTGGAGATGGGCCCTGTACAACAGGCCTCATGGGCTGCCTGGCTGCTTTGGATTTAGTAAAGGCCTTAATTGAAAAAGAAGATGAGGGCCTAAATACACCATGGGTGGAGGTGGACCTGTCCACATTAGTAGGCTCAACATTAGCAGAGGCTTCGGTTGTAGTCTGGGAAAGGGCCGAGGACCCAGTGGTCTCGGGTACAGAGGACACCGCCAAAGAAGTGTCGTCGGTAGTCAGGGACTGCAACGGCGTCTCGCTGAGAACCGGACCACGTGTAGCCTGTTTTGGCGTGGTGTCGGCGGGGACCGCGGGCCTCGCGTGTCAGTCCTTTTCCTTGCATTTTTTGGTCAAAACGGTAGTCGGAGTGTCCGACGACATTTTATAATCAAAAACTTTACCAAAGTAGTGCTGGGCGAACTCCGCCTGACGCTTAATAGTGCGTTTATTGAAGGTAGCGCAAAAGCGACAGCCCGAGACGTCGTGGTCTGGGCCCAAACAAGGTATGCAGCGGGAATGGAAATCCTTATGCGGTATTTGCTTCCCACAAGAAATACAATTATTAACTTTTTCTGACATCCGTCTGAGGCAAGAAAAGTTTCCCCAACGGGGTACTTAGCTTTAATGAAGACTTTGGATTCCAAAATATTCGTAATTCAGGAGCTGGCCGACCGGCACTTGCGAACTGCTTCTGCTTCGGGCACCGCGCGGCAAAAAAGACTGAAGAACATGGCGTCGGCTGTGTCTTATATACTCTGGCCTCACTGACGTCAGAAGAGAAAGCGACAACAACCGACGCCGGACCAAGACTTTGGAATTCGGCCGACCGAGGGACCGCCTGACGGCAGAGAACCCATCTGTGATTACTGCAGCTGTATGCACGATGAACATCTAAGTTGTCGCTGAATCTAAAACGTACTCCTTAACAGAGAGGGCCTGAGTCACTCGAATGGATAGTAGAACAGGAATACAAGACAGCATTCAAAAAGGCATGCAGCACATAAGAAAAGATGGAATGGAGACTGGAGGACTGGGGGACAGAAAACTAACTGTGCTAAAAGAGTCAATTAAGATAACTGCCTCTTCCTGAGTCAGACATGATGCAATGTAATGTAAACAGTCCATACAGTGCAATAGCGTTTTAACACCACCAATTCTTGGGTTCAACAGGCTTCATGCATAGACAGTAACAACGTTTCTCACTTTTTTCGTGCAGTTTTCTCCACAAACACAGTCAACTGTGTCATTCCTAACAGCTGTGATATTCTCCGCACAAATATTCAACCACCTCATTCCCAATATTCTGAGACACCTAACATGCTACTGGTGCCCGTCTTCATCATGAATCAGACGGACTCCTCATTTGCTGCAAGTCATATTTTCTGTTCTACTCTAAGTCATGTATACAATGAGATAACAAACGCAGAGAGCAGTGCTGGCCTCAACTTCCACACCTGTTGGCCTAAGGCATGTGCAGCTTAACTTCCTTCCGTGCAGATCTAATCTGACAGCTGGATTCCAGCAAGGCACTAAATCACAGAAAGCAGTGGAAATTAGAAAGCAGTGATTGGAGGATCTGGGTTCAACACTCCATCACTGCTGGATGTCCACATCTATTACATCTATAGCATGTCACATACAGTGCCTTCTGTAGCTACTAGACACATTACAACATCCATCAACAGACCAGGGCAAAATCAGTGTCAGTTATGTAAAAAAAGTAAAAATCATAACTGACTAATATCACAGCTTTGTTCAGTATGTTACATTAGCATCCTGAATAACAACAGACAGAAAGGTATGCAGAAACAGTATATTAGGTTTTCAAGCCTGTTACTTAAAAGCATAATTCCATGCATCACTGCACACATCTCCTCATCAGCACTCGTGGTATTCACTGTTGCTGTGTGTGTAAGTAATAAAACCTTCCCTCCCTCCTTCTCTCCCTACGTACTTCGTACTACTTCCTTCGCTGAAAATAATCAATCTATTTCATAGATAAAGGACAAATATAACTCTGGCTACCCTATGTTATCTTTTCTTCTCTGTTCCAAAGTGTGTACTCAACGTGTTTGTCATCTCTACAAACTGCAACTTGTGAATTCTTTAACTATCGACTACTTTTTCAGCCTGTTAGCTCTGTCCAAATATTTGCACTCTGTATGTATATGTTCACACAGAATGAACTGAAGTTGTGAATGTTTACTTAGCTAATATTTTGTTTTTCCGTATTAGGTTTTGTAATAACTTTGTTATTTAACTGTAACCAAATTATGTAAATGTGGAGCTTTTCTCCCTGGGCCTCTGCTGAAAATGGAATATTATGTCAGTTGGAATTTCCCAGTAAACAAATGAAAACTGAAATAAAATGAATAAAGCAGGAAGTAGTGTCACAACATTCACATCAGGTCATTACTAAGCATTTGCTCAGGGTATCTGCTACAAGTGCACATATCCCAAAGTATCCCACTGCAATTAGAAAATTTATCATAAAATGTATCCACTTCTTAAGTGTACAACACCCACACTAAGTTGTTAGCCTTTGGGCAGTATTCAGTACAAACTAAACAGCTGGGAATTGCATGCTCGACTTTAGCTTTAGTTAGTGAATTAGGTTCTCATTCGGAACGTGAATGCATCAACAATGCCAGTTCTAGATGCACCACTGTTTTCTGAATGATGAGGCTCATTTTACCTCATAATACATACACAATCATATATGTTCCACTTTGTATACCCATGACACATACGTGTATGTATATATATATATATATATATATATATATATATAGTTTCACTTCATAATCTCGAATTACTGAAATCTCGAAATTCAGTAACCCGAGACTATGAAGCTGAAAACCAGAAGGCCGAAAGTGCATAAGAGTGAATTTGAATAGCTCAAATCTGCGCTTATGCATTTCTGGTATGTTGTGTGTAGTGTTATGGTGCCTGAAATCGCAGGTAAGTGAGTGTTTGTGTGTGTTTTTGTATGATGTGTGTGTGTGGGTAAGGGTAGGGAGGTGTAAGTGTGAGTGTGAGTGTTGGATTTGTTGGTGTTTGTGTATGTGTGATGTGTATTTGTGTGCGAGCGAGTGGAGGATGGCGTGGTGTGTGGTTTGTTTTTGTTTATGTTATGTGCGACCTCGGAGTTGGTATATATAAGTAGGGGGGGTGCAGCGGGGCTTGCCCCCCTGCCTATATGTAGTGTAGGGTTGTGTGGTTTGTGTGCTGTGGGTGGAATGGTGTGTATGTTAAGTGGTGTATGGGGTATGTATGTTCGTGACTGTGTGATTCGGGATTGTGAGTTTCGGTGTTGTGAATGGTTCGACTTCATAGTCTTGGGTTACTGAATTTCAAGATTTCAGTAATTCGAGACTATGAAGTGAAACCATATATAAACACATATGCCTACATGTGACAGCAGATAGAATCTGTCTAGACTGCTTCACTTGTGCAGCTAACACCTCACATGTGATGAAAAGGATGCACATTCTCAAAAAGAACCAGTCAGAAACTCATATAAATGTCCTAGCATGAATGACCACTGACTATAACTCACACTGAGACATTCAAAACCAAAGCATGAAATATGCCTGCTAAAAGCCAAGGTTTACATAAAATAAATTCTCAAGACAATATTCTGCAAAAGACAAACTTAAAATTGGCATTTCCTTTATGAAATCATTTTTTTTCCAGTAAAAAGCAGTAAGCTGTAATATTAAAAAAAATGACTATCCAGATGCCTAACTGCTCAGTCATGTGACCACTAGACAACTCTCAATTTCACAAGCCCACTATTCCCATAACTAAGACCCCACCAAGAATGCAAAACAAAATGTCATCCGCTATTACTAAATTGCTTTGCTCAAGTAAAAGATAAGCTACATCTCCTGCTTCACCCCATCTAACCCAGTTCAATGCACCCATAAATTTGCTCCTAACACCCCAGCTAGGAAGTTCATTATCATTTGAGTAAACTAGTATATCATCATATCCAAAATGAATGGAGTATCCCCCTGCTGTATGCCATGCTCCTTTCTGCCTGCCTATCCTTTCTGTTCAACACATTATACCTATACCCCCACCGAGACAACTCTATGTACTCCTCTCCATCCTAGCTTCTAACAATAATATCCATGACTTTTTGAATCTTGTCTTATATTCTGCACCCACCCACCCCTATCCCTTTATATTCCTAGTTGTCTTAAGCTGAACTCTTCCTACTATGGTGACATCCTTAACCATGGAAGGTTGATGATAATGGATGTAGTACCCCAGGTGGAGTCTCACTAGTGCGGCATAATTGTATTATTATGCCCCTACCTCTAGATTCCATTCCCTTGTTATGCATCCTAACATCCTATTGACTGGACCACATTGCTTCTGGTGATCCACATTTACTGTAAGCCCTCCAAGTCTTTCTCCTGTTTGGCACCATTACTTTATATACTGTCCTTGGATGAACTATTCTCAGGTGCAGCACCTTGCATTTCTCTAGGTTAAATCTGAGCTGTCACCCTTCTGACCCAAATGAGAACCTACTTTTGTCTCTGCTACTGTACCTTCCCCTGTCTTCCACTGTATCCCATTTCTGCAAAAAAATGATTCACTTATGTATATACTAAACAGGTCTGAGTACTAGTGATTATTGCAGCACTCTTTAAGCTATCTTTCTTCTGACACTACTCCACTTACCAGCACACTCTGGCTCCTGCCTTTTGGCTAGCTTTCTGCCCATCTGCATAGCCATTCACTCATGTCTGTTCCTTATATCTTCCACATTCACCTCCAGGATGGTACTGAGTCAAAGGTCTTCCTGAAGTGTAGGTGTATCACTTCCACTCAGCCACCTCTATTCACCTCAGTCATTACCCAGTCATTTATTATTTAATAGTTTTTATCTACATAGGATGAAAGATGGCAGCCACGGTGGTGCAGAGGTTAGCATTGCCGCCTCACAGCAAGAGGTTCTCCTGTTCGATCTTCGGCTGAGGTGCCTTCTGTGCGAAGTCTGCATGTCCTCCCTGTGGTCGCGTGGGTTTCCTCCAGGTGCTCCTGTTTCTTCCCACAAAGACATGCTATAGGTGGATTGGACACATAAATTGGCCCTAGGCGTGAGTGCGTGCATGTGTGTGCCTTCTGTGGAAGGTTGGGCTGGCAACTCGACACTCTAAAACTCCACTGCCAACCATGAGTGGATAGGTGATCCGATGTGGCGACCCCTAACAGGGAAAAGCTGAAAGAAGAAGAAGATCTACATAGGATGAAAGAGAAGGAACATGTATTCCATTTTCAATGGAACCCCACGGAGAAAAAACTTACAGAACAATTTAGGCAGTCTTAAATGCAATACACATTAAACCCAGTTATTAATTCATTAATAATCACTCATGGTTCAATATACAATAAAAGTAATTAAAAAATAAATAACTACAGGACACAGAGAGATTAGTAACATACACCATGAGTTTAGTTAAATTTTGTCATGCAGGGTACAGTCAAAAATGACATATCTAAACAAATACAAGAAAAACAGGCAATGCACATGCTGAACATCAAGAAAAAAAAAGGATGAGCCAACATCAATAAAAGTTAATGATCTGGATGGTTTGAAAGGACTCCCTGGCTATGAAACAGTTTATTCTTGTCTGTTCATTTGTACTGCTCACATTGCATAGCTCTGAGTCAATAAGGAATTAGTACTCAGCTTCCCCCTTTCTTGTTCAACAACCAAGGCACATCAGCACCCAAACTCAGTATGAGAAATCAGAGCTAAAATGCATATCACGTAAGCATTCAGGATCAATATGTTACATCAGAATCAATGCTAGATATGACAAACCTCAGCCAGCTATATAACCGCCCACACTCAGTGACATTAGTTTTTCAATGGTTATGCAAACTCAAGGACCCTAGTAGGCAATCTTGATGGCTGTTATTGTACAAGAAAATCAATGCATATTAATCAGCTCTAAAAATACTAGTACTAAGAACTGGCTATTATACAACAGCAATAAAACATTCAAAGAATGTATGCTGTTGAGTATTATGCATTGCAGGGAGGGATGCAAACTTTTAAAAAGAACCAGATAGAAACTCATAGAAGTTTCCCAACAGGAATGTTTGCTCCTACTGAGACAGTCACAACAAAAGAATGAGACATATCCTGCTAGAAAACTCAGGTACAATGCTCTTGGCAAAAGACAAACCTAACAGTGACATTTCCTTTATGAAATCATTTTTTTTTTAGAAAATAGTAGCAACCAGCAATATTAAAAAAAAACCTTCCCAGACTCCTTACCTCTCAGTCATGTAACTCTCGATTTAGCAAGCTTATCAATCAAATAACTCAGCCCCCCCCCCCCAAAAAAAAAAAAAAACAATGGAAATTAGAATTTCTTCTGCTTTTCTAAGTTATGTTACTCAAATAGGTTGTTACTGAAAAAAAAACTTATCAAAATCCTGATTTCCCAGTTCATATGATTGTTAAGCAATGTAACCATGAATGTTCAGCAATCTTGCAAATTTAAAATAGAAAAAAAGCCAGAAATCTCAATTTCTTTTAATTACACTTAGCAGGGTTGCAGTTTTGGTTTGGATTCATTCTTTTCTGCTGAGAGTTTGCTCTCCCAGGGTTTGTTCTTAGGATCAGACCTGGCCATCTGGCAGCAACTCATTGCACAACACGCTCCCCTGCCAGGTATTATTTATAGAACACCAGTCATGAGAGAGCAAAGCACTCAATCTCACCTTATGTGTTGACTAAAGTTACAGCTAAGCCTATATCACATAAGCCATGAAGAGCAAATTAATTTTTAAGGAGGCAACATTTTGACTAGTACAAGGACAAGAAATGTCCCTGTTTTTAGCACAAGAATGAAATAAAGGGATACAAAAGAGACAGCTGTGTAATGAATATGGCTGGAGCTTTGACTACATGCCAGATGGCATCTAGAGGGCTGGAGAAGCCAGCTGAGGTGGGAGAAGACTGATAAGGCAGTACTTGCTTGTCTCTTCCTGGAAGGAAGGGATGGGACACATTCTCGGGGGTGTACATCATTAAGGTTCCCAAGTGGAGTCCAGGTGACCTAACAGGAATCATCTGCCTCTGTGGGGTGCAGAGCTGGTTGCAGGCTAACATCACTCATGAAATTCACTATCCCAATTCATGTCTGCCTCCTTGAGTGCTACTGGGCATGTATGAGTGTACGACATAAGGCTCAAAGATTAGAGTTTTTTGTTGGTTTGTTTTTTTGTTTTCTTTTAGGACTACCTAAATGATTATCCCCACCACAGTCACGATCTTTAATGTGGACACAGTTTGTCATAACTGTGGGCTCCAGTGGTCATTAGACAAGAAGGAGAGAAAATAAAAAGGGTAAAAATGATACAGCAAAAATGAATGTGTCTAGGGTGATGCTTAGTTGTTATATTTAAACAATAAGGCTCAACAAGGGTTGTGTTACTGTGTAATCATGTCACACTTTGATGATTCAAAACATGAGGTGAAGCCAGGTGTTTTGATGTCCCAAGAGATTATTGCAAAATAACACGTCTATGGATTGCATTAGTGCTATTATACAGTGGCTCATTTGTATTTAATCATCTGAAATTTTCTGTGGAAGAGGGAGACACAGTGACATTGTTGTTCAATATCCTCACTGTTAAAGTGGGTCACTAGCCAATCAGAATTCTCTAGTTTGCATAGCCATTGTGTAACATTAATTATACAATTAAAGGCTTCTGTTGTAATACTTTTTGTATAAATACATTATCTTTAATTTCATATTATTGATATATACAATAATAAAAAGGCCAGTTATGGTGGGAGAAGAAGAAAAGCATACATTTGATGTACAAATCAAACATTATTTCAGCAATATTTAAAAGAAGGAATGTAGGTGACCCCAGGAGTTATGGGTCTATATTATAACATTGAAGTCTAAAACATCAAATGTTATAATATCGACACCATTCAATCGAAACACCAGAAAACCGAGCAGCCAGAATAGCAATTTTTTTCCCAGGGAAAAAATTAGCTGTTCCGACAAACATACACACAACTCAAGCACACCAAAATAAATAATCCACACACATACACTTCACAAAACCCTACACTAACCCAGACATACACCACTAGCTACCCACTTACCTTAACCCAACCCTAACCCTAAGGTCCCTAACTATAGCACACTCACATTACCCGCTCCCTAACCCTAACTCACCTACCCCATCCTAACCATCATGTCCACACAATCGCACATTTACCTGACCCGCACCCTAACCCTAACTCACTTAACCCACCCCTAACCCTAAAGTCTGTCACTACCGCACACTCACCTCACCTGCGCCCTAACCCTAAAGTCCCTAACTACCGCACACTCACCTTACCCCAGTCCGTTCGCTCACTTACCTTAACCCGGCCGTAACCATCGCACCACACTTACCTAAACCCAATCCATAACCTCCGTTCGCTCACTTCCCTAAACCCGGTCCATAACCATCACACCACACTGCTGTAAATAGCGAAGCCACGGACCACCGAAATCTTACCCTGGGTAAAATTTCAATGTTCCGAGGCTTCGCTATTGTCAGCTTTCGCTCTAAAGGGTTCGATATTATAACATTCGAAGTTTTTGAACTTCAATGTTATAATATAGACCCAGGAGTTACACAGCCATCAGTCTTATAAGCACTGTAGAAAAATGGTTTGAAAGGGCCCTCTTGAGATTATTAATTAAAATACTGTCACCGCCTCGTGAGTAAACCTACATGGATTTAGTAAAGGTAGGCCTTGCATTTCTGATCTAATTAGTTTCTACATACCAGTGGTTGAAGGTCTGAATTTAAGTCTGCCTGTGCTAGTGCGTTTGATTCTTTTCCACATTCAGCTATTCCTTACAATATGGACACATGGGGGGTTAACCCCGACATAGTCTGATGGATGGAATTATGGCTGCAGAATAGAAAAATTACATGTTAAAATCAAGCAAGATTACTCCATACCATTTACCATATCTTGGGACATATCCCAAGCACCTGTTCTGTGTTCTTATTTTAATCATTTTTGGCAACTACCCATACTACAAAAACTGTGTGGATGGAAACGGTTGCTAATGACTTCACGGCAGTTACTCTGATTACATCAGTGTATGGCCAGTTTGGACCACTCTATAAACAGGCTTACAAAAATTAAATTTCTATTAATAGCAACAAAAAAAGTGCAATGCAATGCATTTAGTATCCTCTAAGCTGAATTACCCATACCCACATGCTTTTGAGAATAAGTGAATGCCACTCCATACACAGTATAAAAATGTAGGTGTTTCTGCTGATAGACAGCTAACCTTTAGTAACGTATTAATATAAGGAGGATGTTCTTGTATTCTTAGACGTATACTAAGGTCTGTTACCTCTGGATATATAAATGTGTTACCTCGATTGTGAAAAGTATTGAAAGAACCCCTGACAAATAGAGTATTATTCTTGTTTCTCTTCTTAACACTGATACAGACTTTAAATTGGAACATACTCAAGATATTTTACAAGGCAAAATGAATCTGTAAAATATTACCATACAGTGAAAGATACCTCGGTTTGGATTGCAGAGCTAGGCTTACAAAGGCCCTGATGCTCATTAGCCTAGTACCTACTTATGAACCTGTTAGCCTAGTACATACCTATGAACCTATAAGATCTTATTTGGGTGCATAAACATCTAAATGTCAAGGTGCTTATGGCAATATTGGACAAACAAGTGGTACAGAAGCAAAAAGTAATAAGTTGTGTATGAGAGCCGGTACATTTCATACAAGCATCATGAGGTACTTCTCTCAAACAAGGCTAGTGAGTATATGAAATGAATTACCATCTGGAAGAAGGCCCAATAGTTCATCAAAGGAAATCAAAACTGGAATTTAACTGTTCTTTCAAAACTTGGTCTATTTTCTATGGCAATCTGGAAATGTGGCATTACTGAGGCCTTGACATCAAAAATCAACACTGATATGTTGAAATATTATTTGGATCATTTCTGTCTCCCCTGTGACCTTAAATAAAATAAAGTGGGGGGTATCTGACAATAGATGTATAAATTAATGAGTAAATGAAGAGAATGCACAATTTCAGAATTTTCTGTTGTGGTTGTAATGAGTAAAGTCTTCATTTGACGCAAACAGGATTGAAGCTACCTGTTCCTAATGCCTTTGGCAGGAGAATTCTATTATTTAAACAGTTCACAAAATGTTAACAGTCAGCTAACCACTTGAGACAGGATACTAACAATGTAAGTTCAGAGGTGCACATGAAGTGCTACAAGGAAGAGTAAGTTATTATCAACACATATACGGAATAAGGACTAATATAACATCAACATGTCATTTTAACACGGTTCTGATGTGCTCCACCTTGATGTCTCTGAAGAATTTCCCTGTCTGCACAGCAGCTGGAGTTGGTCTCCAGTGAGAAAGGCCCAGAGTTTATAAAGTGATCTGAGTCATCAAGGGGAGGAGCAGCTGAACTGGGGAAGAATAGATCCCACAGAAACTGTGCTTCAATCAGTAGTTCATAGGTTCATAGGTTGGTACTAGGCTATCGGCCCTACGGCCTATACAAGCCTAGCCAT
Source organism: Protopterus annectens (assembly GCF_019279795.1). Taxonomy (NCBI): domain Eukaryota; kingdom Metazoa; phylum Chordata; order Ceratodontiformes; family Protopteridae; genus Protopterus; species Protopterus annectens. Next base: position 399,103,154 of record NC_056737.1, on the reverse strand, counting down.
AACAATTCCCTGGCTATTTCTTCCCACACTATTTACTTCCCTGGACCCCTGTTTAGCAGGGCGACTGACGTGATCCCTGGGATGAATTTCCTTTCTCCCATCCAATCATCAAGGTTCCTTTTGAAGAGGGCCAAAGAGGTGCTCTGCTTGACATGTATGGGCAGTCTATTCCAGAGTCTGGGGAGTCCCTGGGTCAGGAACCTATCCCTCCAGTATGTTTTGTTTATTGTGATGACAAGGTTTAGATCCCTGGAGTGTGTGGCTCTGAGGGATTGGGATTTCTTTAAATGTAGCATGTCCAACAGCTCTGGGTTTGACATGGCCTTGTATGTTAAGCAGAGATCGCCTCGGAGTAGACGATATGCAACAGAGTATAGCTGGAGTTTTTCAAGGCGATCAGCATAGGGCATCTGCTTAGGCCTGTGATTCTTTTAGTGAGGTATTTCTGTGGCCTTTCCAGTTGTTGCAGATGTCTTGAGAGGTACATACCAAATGGGGCATTTTATTCTATAATGGGTCTAATGAGGGATGAGTACAGTGGGACAATGACCTCCTTTTTTCTGGATGAAAAGCCCTTAGTGATGAGGTGTGCCACATAGAAGGATTTCCTGACTGTTGTGGCAATGTGGTTATCGAAGGTGAGACCACTGTCCCTGTGTGCCTAAGTCTCTTATCACACTTTTGGTGCTTAGTGTACTGCCACCTATGTGGTAATTCACGGGTACATGTTTTTTCCCAAAGGGGATAACTATACATTTCTTGGCATTGAGCTTAAGCCCATGGCTCTGGCACCAAGCATCTGTTTCTGTAAGACCCTTTTGTAGAGTATCGACATAATTTGGGGATTCAATAATGGCTCCCAGTTTGCAGTCATCTGCAAACTTTGTTAGCCAGAGTCCCTTAGTGTTGGCCTGTACTTCAGAGTAGATGCCAAACAAGAGAGGTCCCAGTAGTGGGCATATAACAAATGATCAACACGTTAGTGACCCCTAGTGGAGGAGAATGAGTATGGAGGTACTCTCGCACTTTAATCACCTACATCAGGAGAAGTACTGTAGAAACAAAAATGGGCAAAGAAGACAACTGCAAAGTGATGCTTCATGAAGTTAAATCACATGTGCTGCATACAACCCTATCTGTAACTGTAGCATCTGCCACCTGTGCTGGGCCAGCAAATTCCCTCATCAAGGTGGCAAGCAAGAACATGAACTAGGGTCAAACAATGGTGTTTAACTTAACAGAAGAGGACCCACTCATCAGCAATGTACTCCAGAATGTATGAGACTGGTTAAAACACAAATCAAACCATGAAAGGTGAGAGGGGTCCTAATATCACAGGACAGGAAAACCCAGTTAAGAATGGTTAGGAAAAAACTTCAACTGGTATCTTATAGAAGGAAAATTTCAAGTTACTGAGAGCATGTCTTTCTCTACATTACAAATTTAGCTATTCCTGCTATATAACCTGTCTTCCTGGATTAGAACAACTGAACATTGGTTCAAGCAGGAGCTGAAGGACTGGCACACATTCACAGCACACTATCAGTCACTGCTACATACATAAAGGTATGAGAAAATGAAATGAGAGAAGACAGCAAAAGATACAGAATTTTGTTTTACATATTTAAATGCAAAATACTAACGGTTACTTCTCTAAAAGTCACGGGAAAATAGCCACCACAAAATCCCTTAAAAGTAAATATGCTAAATTCACTTTTGGTGCAGCCTCAGTAATCAATCACTGTGATATTCTGCTGCAGCTAAACCTGGATTTCCTTTAAAAAGAAACTAAACTATCGCCAGTTTATCTTTCCCAACCATATTCTTCATCCAAACACCTCCTCGTCACCATCAGTTCACTGAATATTACATACCCTCAAGAAACCTTAAACCAGATGGAAAGTACTTTTTAAACAGAACCTTCTACAGACACTATTCAAAAAAAAAAAAAAAAAACAGTCATTCACATCTGGGCACATTCCCTGTCTGTTTCTAGAAATTGCAACAGGCTTATTACCTTCAGGAAGTTGCATCATTCATATTTTGTCTAATAAATATATAATAGTAATAAATGCTGCAGCACAGAAAATCCTACTAAATCAAACCAACACCACTGATACAGAGGGATAAAGTTATTATGTAAGGAGGAAGTCTATGACCCAGGTGGCCTAGGTTTCATTAGCAGCTTGGGCTCTTGAAGCTAATGCACAGAACGGGCATACCTATCCTGGAGAAGGGGTGTAGAGTCCTGACCAGTCTTACACCACAACTATTACTGGATGTGATCACTGCTGGAGAACACGGGGGGGCACTGTCAATAAGCAGGGCTACCCAAGCCACTGATGGTAGTCCATGACAGTTGTGCTTTAGGGTGCAGGTGCAAGCAGTTAGATGACATTGGTAGTCCCTATAGTAATGTAGGTGTCCACTGCAGCACCCAAGAGGAGAGGTTAGGGCTATTCATATAAAAATGCTCTTATAGCTGGGAAAGCATTGAAAGTACAAAACTCCCTGAAGGTTGTCTGGACAATGGCCCCACCAGATGGATCCTGCCTTAGGGAAAATGATGGAAGATTTCCCACCCCAGGGAATGAATGGGTACCAGTCCTATGGGAGGAGACTCAATGGTTGGCAGGCAGAATAAGGAAGTACATATATAAAGAAGGAGCCCTACTAAATCTCTGTGAAGTTTTCCTGCTCTCTTCAACATAGCTTCCCTCTTAATATCCTAACTGGTTGATCACAATGTCTTTTCCATCTTATATTTACCAAGACATACTTAAAACAAACCATTATAGTGTATGTACAGACCCTTGCGTGTCCTTATGTATACATCTCAGTCTTTGCTGTCTTTAGTCCTACCCTCTACTATCTCTGTGTTAAAACTACTAAAACTAATAAGTGATTTACTATGTTTACACAGCATAAACATAGATATTTCTTTTTTTCTTAATTTTAATTTTAATTGTGTTTATTATATATGTGTGTACTTTTGTTCTCAATATATTTACTTATTTATTTATGTTTTGTTGACTGGGTTAGCCCTACTGGGAACATAACAGTCTTCAGAAGGGCCCAAGGAAGAAAGCCTCCAAATTATTTTACTTAAAGTATATATTTTTCTATGCTACTGTATCATCAGCATGCATGTTTCAGGGAGAAGATGAAGTTATTCTGTTATTGGGTAGTCTGGTTTATCCCCCAGTCTGGGATCATATTGGTATTCTGTTGTTTGTCTCTGATCACATAGCAATGCAGCCATTAACATTATGTACTTAGAGTAACAAGTACAACTGTAAAGAGAGGTGAACAACTTTAAATTTATGTTGAGCTGTATAAATCTATACATGTTGCATAGTTACTAATCAAACAGAAACCATTTACAGAGGTGAGCAGTTGTGCTTTGAGCAGGAAATAAGTGATACTTCAATTTCTGCATTATTGGACTGTGTAGAAGTATTTTGCATTGGTATTTGACAAAGCTGTTATCCTGAATTGCTTTCAGTTATTTGGCGATTGCTTCTATTCTTTACTTAGATTTGAACCTATGACTTCATCAGAATATTTGATGCTTGTTTTGTTAGTAATTTCTTAGTAGTTTGAAGAATGTAGCTGTTTTAATGGCTTTATCAGATTAGTGGAGGTCACAGCACAATTTGTTATACAGTAAGATGTGTGCAAGTGTTAGAGATATGCATTTCATTTTTTTCATACTGCATCCGGTGTAGCTTTTCTAAGATACAGCAGTGGTGTAAAGAGGATGGCTTCTTTTTGACAAACTCTGCTATCATGTTTTAGGCTGCAGCACGTAGCGTGGTTCTTTTTGTTAGGTTTCCCTTTATAGTTTTAATACCAGTAATGTAGATTGGTTACATTTTCATTTAGGTTTCCATTGACAGGAATTCCATTGAACAGTTTTTGATAATAGTAATGTAGATCAGTTATGTGTTTGTTTAGAGTTTCCTTGACAAGGATTCCATAGAACTCTTTTGGTATAATTACTGTATATTGGTTATGTTGTTGTTAGGCTTCCCTTGACAGGAATTCCATAGAACATTTTTGGTAGTAGTAATGTAGATTAGTTACATTTTCGTTTAGGTTTCCATTGTCTGGAATTCCAGTGAACAGTTTTAGTAATAGTAATGTAGATTGGCTATGTTTTTTGTTTAGATTTCCTTGACTGAAATTCCCTAGAACAGTTTTGGTAGTAGTAATGCTTCAGCTACCTTTTTTCTTGCTCTTGGTAATAGTTTGTGTTTTGGCCTGCATAGGGCTCCAGTCCATTGTGTACAACTGTTACTACATTTCTAGTATACCATTTGAAAGTGTGGTTACTATCAGAAGTTACTCCAAGATCTTTTGGTTCCATTGTATACAAGGACATTGGGAAACATACTCACTGTACGCACTTCAGTACAATGTTTGTGTGGAGGGGGTAGCACACGGCAGGCACTACGATCCACGGGAGAAAGCGAAAAGCAAGGGTACCAGAACCATGGGGGTGAGCGTCCTTCCACTTTTATAGCTGCAACTTGACCAACAATTTATAAAAAAAAAAAAACTTTTCTCTGTGATGGCAGCATCTTCTCCTTTAAGGAGGCCCATGCATGCATCACATGCACATTAATGCGGATGTAAACCTATTTCACACTCACACAGAATTTAAAATAGCTATTTCGTTTAGAGAGAAGGTAAGTAAGTAAGTGGTATGTGTTTGTGTACTTTACACTAGCGATTCCATTCATTTCTGTATGAGAGAGAAAGTGTGTGTGTATGTAATTTGAAATAGCCATTCAGTCTGTATGAGAGATAAAGTGCATGTGTGTGTTAGTTACTGTGTGAGAGAGTAAGGGTGTGTGTGTGGAATTTAAATTAGCCGTTTGTTGCTGTTTGAAAGAGAATTTGTTCGTGTGTTGCTGTGTGAGAGACTAGGTGCGTGTATGGAATTTAAACTAGCTGTTTGTTGATGAAGAGAGGGTGTGTGTATTGGTACGTGAGAGAAGGTAGGTAGTTGCGTGTGTGTGTGTGTGTGTGTGTGTGTGTGTGTGTGTGTGTGTGTCTAACATACCTCTCAACTGTCCAGATTTAGCCTTATGGTCTTGCTCTGTTTCTCATAAAATTTGTGGTTTTCTGGCAAATCACTGAGGACTAGAGTCACTAAATAATGACATACATATGAGTTTCAGATTTCATATCTTTCAGACAATATATGCTAACACAAATCCTGCTATTCTAGGAACTTTCTAAGTTAAGAAGAGCAATATTTAAAATATATCCCTATTTTGGGCCATTATATCTCCATTATTTCAGGCTTTGTCCAGACTTCTTGCACTGACAGATTGAGAGATGTGTGTACCTTTCAATTGTCCAGATTTCTGCAGAATGTCCTGAATTTTGTCTCATATTTTTGGCCTATTCCTCAATATTTGCGGTTTTCTGACAAATCAATGAGGATTAAAATAACTCATTAATGTCATACATTTGAATTTCAGACTTCATTTCCTTTAGAAAATGCATGCTAAGACAAATGCTGTTATTCTAGCAACTTTCTAAGTCTGTAAGAGCAATATTTAAAATCTGTCCCTATTTTGGGCCCCCCCCCCCATTAATTTAGGCTTTGTCCAGATTTCTTATGCTAAGAGGTTGAGCGGTATGGCGGTATGGTATGTAATGTCCTAGGGGGGGGGGCAGATTAGTCATTTAACTTGATCAGACTTGACCTTGTAACTTGGTTACAGGAGACAAGAGCCTGAATCCTCTATACCAACTACCGGACTGCTGAAAGAATCATGAGCTTCAGTGGAGACAAGAGCCTACATCATGTACACTGACTCCTAGACTGCTGAAGGAATTGTGAGCTCCAGTGGACACGAGCCTGAATCCTCTACACCAATTACCAGACTGCAGACGGAATTGTGAGTTTGTGTTTCAGTATATTTTCAGGGAATTAAGAGTTTCGGTGCATTTTCAAGGGATTGAGTTTCATTTCATTTTCATGGAATTGTGAGTTTCAAGGGAAAATAAATTTACTGCTGCTCAGGTTAAGTCTGTTTTCAACGTGCAGCTAACTCTTTTGTTTATCAAATGGCAATCACTGTTTGTGTTGTAGAACTTGAAAGCAGTGTTAGTTGCACAATTGCTTTGATGCAGAAGGCTGTGGATTCTACTCCCATACCGTGCAGATGGAGTGCTGATATTGCAGTGCCATTTTGATTGCTGATTATTTGGTGCATTTTAAGGGGGGATAAGGGTTCTGTACTCCTGAGTGTGTCCTCCTTTGTATGAGATGCTTAGTAACTATGAACTTGCTGTTGGTTTGTCAGTCATTCCCTATTGCAATATTACCAGCTTACCATTTTTAATGTAACATAGGCAATTAATTTAATTTGTAGATGAAACATTGAAATATAAAGTTGTTTTCCAGTAGCAACCTCTTTATTAGTTACAGATCTTTTAATGTGGAATTGTTATTGATTACTTTTATTTCTGACGAGATTGTGTACTGAGCAATATTGGTGAATTGTAATGACTGAAGTTTGGCCTTTTATGGTTGAAATTTCTGAAATGGGCAGTTTTGTCATTATTGGTTCGTACATTTTGTTTCATTGCTTACTAGAAGAATGTTCATAACTACAAATTTAACACATCATTCTAACAACTGGTGCTGTATTATACAAATAATGTAATTTAATGCAATCAGGAAGGCGAATCAATGAACACATACATGTGTGCAAGGAGCAAGAAGCCTATGGTTTGAAAACAGTTCAAAGGTAAACTTAATTCTCCACTGGCCAGATGCATTTTCTTTGAATGTGCGTTTTCACGCCGTTTCAATGAATGTGAGTTTCAAGGGCAGAGAAGTTTACTGCTCATGCAAAGTCTGTTTTCAGTGTGAGACTGTATTGTTTGTTTAGCAAATAGCTATCAGTGCTTGTGCTACTTTATTTCAATATATTTAACCACTGTAGAAGTAAATAAGAAAACAGTATGGACACTGACAGGTTTGAACAGTGTTTATGGTTAACTAGGAAACAGTCAAGTAATGGAACACTGGAATGGCTGGGGAGGGAGTTGCTGCTAGGGGGTAGAGAGTTCCTGCAGGAGGGGCAATTTGCATAGTTTTGCATCAAGTTTTGGTCCTTTTTCGTTGTAAAAATTTATGACATTATGTCAAACTGTTGGGTGTAGTAATACTTGGACAGATATTTGAGTTTCAGAGTTCAAAACCTTCAGAAAATGCACTATAATGCAAAACGTATTATTCAGCATGGAACTTTGGTTACATAAGATAAGAACACATTTCAAATGTCTCTGATTTTGAAACTTTGCCCAGTGCTACCTTTTGGATTTTGTCCTACGGTTTTCAGTTGTCCAAGATTTTGCCTCACATTTTGGTATGTTTGTAAAATGTGATGTTTTCTGACAAAATGTTCAGGACTAAACTAATGACTAAATGATAACAGACAAGAGTATCAGAGTTCATATTCTTCAGAAAACATGCAAATGCAAAACCTGTTGTCCTAGCAAGTGTAGTACATAAGGTCCCTGTTTATCATCTGTCCCTGATAATGAACATTTGTACTCCATTTTTTTTTCATTTTTTTGCTTTGTCCCATATCTCTCCACAGACACTGAGCTTGCAGAATGTCACTGTGCATTATATTTCTACTATGTTTTTTTCTTAAACATTATGGTTTTCTGGAAAACTTGTTGTAGACAAAGGGTCTCTCAATAAAGACATATTTGAATTTCAGATGTCATATACTTTGCAAAGTTTGTTATTCTAGCAACCTTCTAAATATATAAGATCAGCATTAAAAACTAGGGTGGTTGATTAATCACCGTTAACATGTGTGATTGTGGAAAAATTAGTGGCAATTAAAATTTTTAATGCAGCAGCTATATGTATTATTTAATTCATGTGTTGTTAAGTAAGCAACACCTGGCCTGCTTCACTTGATCCCTTCCCATGTTGTTTCCGGTCTTTCTTTCATGAGCGATAAATGGAAGTTGCTTCAAATGGAGTGACACTATTCATCAGTGGTAAGATCATGGGAAATTTATGGGAAAGTGACTACTTTTGAGTTGGTTCAAAATGGAATCAAAGTTAGAAAGAATGATTTTAAATGGAAAGTTTGTTTTTAAAACTAGTGATACCGTGGTTTGCAAAAATTGCAAGAAAGAGTTTAAATAATCATAGTAATCCGTCACTGAATTATCACCTGTGAACCAAGCATGCACTTATTGCTCACAGTCAGCCATCAACATTGGCCACATAGTCAACTAACACTGAATCAGCACATCACCAAACTACATTAGTTGAACTTCAGGAAGTGGCAAAATCAATGGATCAAGGGAAATACAGCAACATTACTAAAGCCATTGCAAGACGGATCGCTGAGAATAGTCGAGCGATTAACATTGTCACTGATGAAAGTCTCCAGGACATTATTAATGTCATCAGCAGAAATTTGTCATACACTTTGCTCCCAGGTCTGGCATTAGCAATTGGATTGATATGTTGTACGAACAAGAGGGAGAAATTAAGTCAGGTTATGGTAGGAATTGAATTTGTAGCTTTAATGGTCGACTATTGGGCATCCATGGCTAATAATTTGGATACTCCTTCTGGGCCCATCTCATTTGCTCACTCAACTGAGTGCAGTGAGATCATATTCTGATTTCAGGCACTCCTACTGTGTACAAAGAGAGCATTTGGGAAGGACAACCCCTGTAGCCTCTTAATCCTGCTCTGTTCCCTCCCTCAAAAAAAAATAAATAAATAAATAAATAAATAATATAAATATATATATCTATATATATATTATATATATATATTATATATATATATATATATTATTCAGCTGTTCTTACTGTAACTGTCTTAGTTGCTGTTCTGCGTGCTATCTGTTCAGTTGCTCTTACTCTGCACGTATTACTGCTTGTCAGTAGACTTCTAATTTAGTGCCTTCTGCACTTGTTTTTTAGTCATTTGTTAATTTAATTGCATTTATTTAAACTGTATTTGCCGTAATATTGCTACACACTCAAGTGTGCTAGCCTGCACTGCAATTTGATTTGTATTTACTGCTGTTTTAGCTGCTTTTCTGTAAAAAAAAAAAAAAAAAAAATTCTAAGCTTGTTTCCTGCCTTTCCTGTAACTAGTCTAGTCCAGGTACAGATCTGCTGTATCCAGGACTGTTGGTAAGCTTCTGAGCCCCCCAAGCCTTTCCGTGTTGGAGGGAAGCCTTCTAGCTTATCAGTGGGAGTGGTAAGCATTAGTTAGCCTATCTACCACAAGAGGGGTGGTTTTTGTAGCTATCGGCTGTTTGAGCAATTTTTTTCCATATCTTTCAACTTTCTGATTTGAAAGCCGCACTTGTGCCTATTTCCCGCCTTTCCTATAACTAGCCTAGTCCGGTTACAGAGTTGCTCTATCCAGGATTGTTAGTAAGCTTCTGATCCCCCCAAGCCTTTCTGTGTTGAAGGGAAGCCTTCTAGCTTATCAATGGGAGTGGTAAGCACTAGGTAGCCTATCCTCCATGGGAAGAGTGAGTTTTGGCCCAGAAATTGTAGTTTATTGGCCGTTTGGGCAGTTTTCCATCTCTTTCAACTTGCTGGCTTAAAAGCCTGCATTTGCACTTGTTCCCCGCCTTTCTTATAACTAGTCTAGTCCAGGTACAGATTTGCTGTATCCAGGACTCTTTGTAAGCTCCTGAGCCCCCCCCCCAAGCCCTTCTGTGTTGGAGGTAAGCCTTCTAGCTTATCAGTGGGAGTGGTAAGCATTAGGTAGCCTATCTACCACAAGAGGAGTGGTTCCTGGCTCAGAAATTGTAGCTACTGGCCATTTGGGCAGTTTTTTCCATCTCTTTCAACGTTCTGGTATAAAAGCCGCACTTGCGCTTGTTTCCCACCTTTCCTATAACTAGCCTAGTCCAGATACAGAGTTGCTGTATCCAGTACTGTTGGTAAGCTTCTGAGCCCCACAAGCCTTTCTGTGTTGGAGGAAAGCCTTCTAGCTTATCAGTGGGAGTGGTAAGCACTAGGTAGCCTGTCTGCCACAAGAGGAGTGATTCTTGGCCCAGAAATTGTAGTTTATTGACCATTTGGACAGTTTGTCCATCTCTTTCAACTTTCTAGTTTAAAAGACCACATCTGCGCTTGTTTCCCATCTTTCCTGTAACTAACATACTGGGAAGCACTAGAAAGCCTTAAACTGATACAAGCCTTCTAGATTAGAAGGGAGACTTTGGAGTGATTATAAGTATCAGTTTTCTGTACTTTCTTGCTGTACTTAACTGTTTCCTGCCTAAACGCAGATTTCCATCGTTTACTGTGATTTAAAAGCTTGTTTTTTTCACATATTATACTTATTTGACTGCCTGCACTTTTAAAAAGTAATTTTTTGTTTAAATAATTTGTTTAACTGTTGTAGGCTACACTAAAGTGCAATAGCCTTTTCTGATCGTTTGTAGTAGTTTAAAGCTGTTTTAAGTGTATTTTTTTTTTCTGTTTTTGCCTTATCTTTTCAAAAAAAAAAAAAAAAAAAAAAACAATTCCTTGTTTCCCGCCTTTCTAAGCTAGTATAGTCCAGTTTTCAGGCTAGTGCTGAATTCAGGGTTGTGTTACAAGTTTCTGAGTTGTCCATACCATACTTGAATAGAAGGAAGTTTCTCTGTTCACCTGAGAGAGAGGGGAGCTTTGAGCAGCCTATCTGTCCCTGGAGGAGTGATTCCAGCCCAGAAGTTAGTAGTTTATTGGCCATTTTGGGCTAATTTCCCTGCTATAAACACTGTGTTTGCACAGTTTTGCGTGCCAGGCAGCGCTGGTTAGCTAGAGTTAAATTATTCCTGGCTCCACTAAGTCTTGTCTTCAGTTTTTCCCTTGAAACGAGTCTAACTCTCAACCTAAGCACTCAAAAAGCATCCTACAGCCCAGCACTTGCTCAGACCTAATAGCAAGCACTAATATACCCTTGATTGCCCAGCAGGGCAAGGCTCTTTATTCACCCCTCACCAACCAAGTGACTATGCAGCTCACCCTACTATTCAGGCATGACCAAAGGGCAATTTCAGGTGTACTCTCCAGTCTAGCTGGTGAATCTGGGTATCCTGAGGCAATGTTACAACTGTCTCATGTACACTGACAACCCTCTCCTCCTACCACAAAATGCTAACATATGTGAGAGATGCAATTATACAGCCAAACTGGAGGCTAAGCTGTCTCTACCAAAGACTGGAACAGACAGTCAAGAGGAGAAAGTTAACACTTGCACCACACCTCCAGCCACACACAGACCTACTAAACCAGCACTGGCAAAAAATACACATAAATACACAAAATCATACTCAGAGGCTCTAAATAAAGACCTGCAAAAGCATCAGAGACCTCCAAAGCAGACACCCAAACAACCTGCACCTCCCATCACAAACCAGACAACACATAAAACACAAAATCAGTGTGTCGCACAATCACAGCCCTTAAGGTGAAATAACATATCTAACACACTAGTAATAGGTGACTCTATAGTCAGGCATTACTGTTAGCTGCCTGTCGGGAGCCAAACTCCACCACATAATACAAGCACTCAGGTCACTCCAGAACAAGTACAAACATGACTCTGTCATTGTTCATGTTGGTGTGAATGACCTGAGACGTACCTCCCTGGACTACATGAAAAGAGACATTGAAGAGCTCTCTGATCATGTAGCCCAGGCTGGTATGACCCTGACCCTGAGTAGCATCCTGCCCTCACCAAGAATGATACCTCAGTATAAAGAAAAAAATGATCAATTTCAACAATTGGCTAAGCTTCTGGTGTCATTCAAAGGGGATCCAGTGTCTGCCTGGGATGACATGCTCGACAAGCCGTGTTGCTTCGCAAGAGACGGCTTGCACCTGTCATCCCCAGGCTTTCAAATACTGGCCAAGGTTCTTGCTTCCCCCATAGTGCCTTTTTTAAGCAAGGCTCAAAAGTCAAACCCACCTCCGTAAACAGCACAATTAACAAAAAACTGAGGGTTACGCTACTCAATGCCAGGAGTTTAAATCTCAAAATGCGCGTGCTCGAAGCACTCCTCAGTACAGAGAATGTCGACATCTGTGCAGTAACTGAAACCTGGTTCAAGGCACAAGAGAGAACCCCAGCACTACCAGGCTACAACTCATACCACACGTTTCGGCCACAGAACACGGAGCGAAACACAAAAGGAGGGGGTGTATCCATATTCATCAAGGATACCTACACCTCCAGGTTAGTGGCGCAGCATGATACCACTTGAGATCATCCATGTGCAACTAACATCGGGCAAATCTGCAATGCAAATTTTGGCCTGTTACAGATCACCCTCCATGACCCAGGACCACCAATCCACCTTTCTGGAGACACTGGAAAACATGAAGGTCCTACCAAACACCCTGATATTGGGCGATTTCAATTACCCTACCATTAACTGGGAAAACTACTCAAGTACAAACTCCCAGGCCCAGCACTTCCTGGAATTCATCAACTCAAATGCCCTGGATCAGCTGGTAAACTCCCCTACCAGAGGTGAAAACATACTGGAGGTGGTCATCACCAATATGGGTGACAGGTGTTCCACACCGGAGGTCAACCCGTCACTGGTTAGATCAGACCATAAACTAATCACTCTGGGTGTCCACACCCCACCACCACCCCCCAACTAAGGAAACCACAGTAAAAAACTTTTCTAAAACAAACTTCACCTTACTTAAGACAGAGGTGGTAAGTTTCACAGCCCCCACGCTAAAGGATAATGCTGCCCAAGATGCAGAAACCTTTACAAATGCACTCTATGAGCACCTACAAGGATGCATGGATTGTGCCATCCCTATAAAAACCAAGACTCACTCCTCCAAGAGAAGGAAACCAGTCTGGTGGACCACTGCCATAAACAGGCTATACAACAGAAGGAGGAAACTAGTTCAGAAAAAAAGCAAATCCCAATAAGGAAAGACATCCCTGATCAGTATCAGTAAGAAACTAAGGTCCCTCATAAAATCATCCGAGGTTAACTTCGAAAGAAAAACAGCCAAGGATTCAAAAGATAACCACAAAGCCTTCTTTAGCTATGTTAAGAATCTAAGTGGCAACTGGCAGATATACACTGAACTAGTGCAAAATAGCACAAGATATACTGAACCTACTGATATTTGCCAACATCCTGGCAGAAAGATTCAGTGCAAACTTCACCCCCCCTCTCACCCCCAAAAGGGCCCACAACAATATCGGAAAAGTGTAGTTTCCTGGAAATCACAGACGCACAGGTGAAAACAGCCCTTTCAAAAGCCAAAAGCACAGCATCAATGGGGCCAGACGGTGTCCCAGGCTGCGTCTTGCATGAACTACAGAATGAACTAACCCCCCACCTAAACACGCTGTTCATCCTCAACCTCTCCACAGGCTACGTGCCCATAGAATGGTGCACAGCAATGGTTATTCCACTCCACAAAGGAGGAGCCACAACTGACCCTGGTAACTATCGCCCTATAAGCCTGACTAGCCTGGTCTGCAAGACTATGGAGTGCATCATCATGGAACTCATTAACAAAGACATTGGAAACCTCCAAACACTTGACCTGACTCAGTTCAGCTTTGTTAAGGGCAGATCATGCCTACTAAACCTGACTGACTTCTTTGAGACAGTCACCAAGGCCATAGACAAGGGAAAGGTAGTTCACACAGCCTACCTTGACCTCATCAAGGCTTCTGACACCATTCCCCACTCGGGTATTACAGAAAAACTCACCAGCCTGAACATAAACCCCCCATGTTACGAGATGGGTTGCCAACAGGCTTACAGACAGAACTCACACGGTAAGAATAGTGGGCTCCAGGTTCAATTCTAAACCAGTCACAAGTGGTGTCCCACAAGGCTCGATCTTGAGACCCCTACTTTTCAGCATATACTTCTCAGAAGTACAGGCAAATACAGGATGACTATGGCTAACCAAGTTCACCAATGACTGCAAACTGGGAGCCATAATTGACTCTCCAGCTGACACGGACATCCTCCAGAAGGGCCTTACTGAGACGGACACCTGGTGTCAAAGTCATGGCTAAATGCCAAAAAATGCATAGTCATCCCGTTTGGGAAAAACAAAACACCCACGAAATACCACATAGGTGGCAGCCCCCTTAATACAGAAGAGGTAATAAGAGATCTGGGGACCCAAGTAGATAGTAATCTCTCCTTTGACAATCATATTGCCAAAGTAGTTAGGAAATCCTTTTATGTGGCCCATCTAATTATTTAAAGGGTTTGCATCTAGAAATAAAAAGGTTATAGTGCCCCTCTACTCGTCACTCATCAGACCCATCATAGAGTACAATGCCCCATTTGGGATGTACCTCACAAGACACTTCCAACAGCTGGAAAGACCACAAAAGTACCTCACCAAGAGGATTACTGGCCTCAAACATATGTCCTATGCAGCCTGACTGAAAAAACTTCGGCTGTACTCAGTGGCATATCGCTTACTCAGAGGTGATCTCTGCCTGACTTACAAAGCCATGTCCAACTAAGAATTGAGTCACTGTGAGCCACATGCTCTAGTGAGCTAAACCTCACCACAACAATAAATAGAACATGCTGGAGAGATATTTTCCTGTCACAGAGACTTCCCATGCTTTGGAACAAAATTCCAAACTACATTAGGCAGAGCCCCTCACTAACACCCTTGACGAGTGGATGGGTAACAGAAAATACACCCCTGGGATCACTTTCATTGGCTCTGCTTGACAGAGGATCAGTTGAGGTTGTGGACAAAGCTGATGAAGGCCCTGTGGTTATCCTTTGCCTTTGATGCTATTTTACCTCAAATTTGGCTTTGCTGACTTTATAGGTTTTCTGAGTTGCTTATTTATTTTAAGGGGTTTCTTACCTTGCTGGGTATTGCACTTCCTAGTTTTGGCTATGATTTGCTTCCTTTTGTTACACAACTTGTTGATATTGGGATTCCACCAGGGTGGCTTGTAGTTTCAGTAAGTGCTCTGCTTATTCCTTGTGCATACAGCTGCTTCAGTGCAGCTGTACCCATAAGGAATAGCTGCCTCAATGCAGCTGCTTGCATGATGGTACAGGGTTTCTGTGAACAATTCCATACTAGTAGCAAAGATCACACGGTTTGGGGGATGGAAATTTTACCATAGTATAACTCAGTAGTAGGAGGTTTGCTTTGGCATAATTCCTAAATGTTTGAGAGTTAGATGGCATCCACTTGTGACAAGTGTCTGGACAGGTACATGCCAAAAGTGGTATTATGCTCAGTGATTGGCCTAATGAGTGCCAAGTAGAAAGAGGAACAATTGTACCTGGAGATGGATACTATACCATTAACTATAAGCTATACAATGAAAAAGGATTTCCTTACAATAGTGATCATGTGACAGTCCATTGTTGACATAGGTTCCCAGATAAGACTGGTCAGGCTTGTGTGTCTATAATTGCGTGGGCCCACTGAAGACCCAATTTCAAGCAAGGGAATGTCTGTTGCAGTCTTTCATTCATCCAGCACAAACCTATTTTGAAATTAGTATTGAAAAGCCTTTATAGGCAGTCCGATAAGTCAGGTTTCTGACTAACCGAAAAGCAGCCTGATGTGTTATCCTGTTCCAGCAGACATTGAGTTCTTGTTCTTAGGTAGTGACTTGAGAAATTGTTGAGAGATTTGAAGGGGTTATAGATACAGGTATTTGATCTGAAAATATTGGATGATTGGGGAGGTAAAGTTCGAACTGAATTAGTTGGCCAGTGGATTGGCTGTATCCTCTGGTTCAAGTTTGTGATATCATTTGTTACTAGCTCACTGTAGTGCCAGTCATTGTCTGAGATTTCTAACACAGTTAAAAATGTTTTGTGGTTATCTTTTACCTGGGTTTATATTTTTACCTCATATCCGGTTGTGGTTGATTTAGTCACAATCCAGAATTTCTTGTTTAGTTTAGCAAGAGTGTTTTTGACTTTTTGAGAGTTAAATTTATTTTTGCACGCAATTAATATTTTTTCTTTTATTATGCTGCTCATGGGGGTTATTTTTGAATTTGGGGTTGTATTTATTTCTGAAAGGGGCAAATGTGTCTGTGCAACTATTTACATATGCATAGAGTTTGGCAGTAAATTATTCTGTACAGTGAAACTTTGAAACGCGCTTAGTAGAGGAAGCACATCTCCAATTAATTCCCTGTACCCAACATAGTCAGAAACCAGCACTACTCAGATATGTGCACACAAGTTCACTTACACTAGCTTACAAGGAGACTGAGAAGAGCATGGTAATTACTTCTTTAATATTTTTCGCAATCATACCTATGGGTGCCTTCATTTGTTCTTTCAGCATGTAACAATATAGGGGTATACAAAAGGTGACTATGTTGTCATTTTATGTGAGGGTAGGGAAGCAGGCTGCATTTGTAGATGTGCTTTGTCTTTACAAGCAGTTGTCTTCTCAGTATATTGGGAGGCATTGTGTCAGCTCTGAACAGTAAGCCTTTGGCAAAACTTATTTCTTCCTTGGAAAAAAAAGTATTAAACTGCATTTCTTTTCTTTCTTTTCTAATAATTACATTCAGAATATCACTGAATTATAAGACTGGAAAAATCTCCAAAAAAGCACCTTAGGGCATGTATAGTTCCATGGGATCTGAGGCTTAGGCCACTTATCTTGCTTTAACCAATTTCCTTTCAGCAAAGGCTTGAGATTCACAGAATGTAACTAAAGTAGTAAGGGTATAACTTTCAACAGCTTTAGTTTTTACTTAATTGTCTCCCATTGACAGACTTCCTCATTTATTGTCAGTGGTAGTATGACTGAGCCCAGCCAAAATGTATTTGTTGTTGGCCATGTGAGGTTTACCATTCCAAAAAGGCTTAGTGTGAGTGTAGGCCATAGGAGTGAACAGCCATTGCCAGGTGACCAATGCAGGGGGAAGGGAGGAAGTTGTGGCTCACACCTTGGGTGTTACCTAGGGAGGAGCACTGTATGTTGTACCTAAAAACCGCAACACTGCACAGCATGTGCTGCCTAGATGCTGACAGTCATTTATTCAGTAACACTATTATAGCTCTAATGAACTACTATGGGGGTTAGGAGCTGTGAAGGAGAAGAAGAAGAATACTCTTGGGGTGCAAACTGGTCAATCCACCCAAGTGTAAATTGAAAGGTATTTTGTTTTTTGACTCAAGGAGGATGCACATTTGGAATGAAATGTTCACGCTGCTTCATCATGTAAGTAATTACCACCCTGGCTTAGACTTCCCAGGGACCTGATCAGAGATCAGCAATATGAATGGGGCGTGGCTTGGTCAGCAGTATTAATGTGGGTGTGGCTTGTTGGGCAGCTGTCTGGGAGCTGTGACTACAAATATGAAGATCCTGGCTACACCCCTGATTGTACACTAAAGTCTCCAAGCAACATTAACCCTACTATGTAATTATTTTTTAATCATTTTACTATTCCAACTAGAATGGCTTAGAATTTCCTACACAGGAATGCAAATAGATTATACTATAAACCGTTGTCTTCCATTATCTGTATGCCTTTAGCACATTCTTCTTTGTATAATTTCTGCAGACTATCCTGAAATTTGAAACTTGTGGTTTTGAATGTGTGTTTTTAGTCATGTTTCTGACACAGTTAAGATATTTTGCTTTAGTTCAATTCATTCATGTTTGGAATTCTAGGATCGTATGGTACATACTTATGCCATTAACATGTAATACTGCCATACCAATATTTGTATTTTGATAGTTTGATATATAATTAAATTGGTTCCTGTGGTCCTGGGCTTTTTTTTTTGCATGTCACATGTTAGCAGCAGAAACATTTGTTTTATGTTGTTAGTATGAGAGACATTGAGAGAGATGCTTTAAATTGTACATACATTTGTTTAGACTATATTTATCCTGTCTGGACAGAGCCAGTAGCAATTTAAGAATCTGGTTATCAAAAATGTGAATTCATATTAGAATAGTGTACAGCTTTGTTGCATGTTTATTGTCAAAAATGAGTGGCAGTTCTTTACTGGGTATACTGTCTGTTATTTATGCTGCTGTTGCTGGTGCTCCTTTAATTATACATACACATATATAAAGAGAGAAAGAGAGTAACAGTGTATATATTTAATTTTCTTATTGAATACTGTAGTCAATTTTGTTTTTTTTTTAGTTGCCTATTGCCTCACCAAATGGATCATCACTTGACTGAATGACTGGTTTCAGATTTAACTAGGGTTCAATAACTCCAAAATGTCAGGTTTATGTAAGTGAAGACAATGTTCAGTTTTGCAAATGTATTATGACTAAAAGTTAGAGGAAGCGATCTTTAGACTTTACATTTTATTTATTTTATTATTTATTATTTATTTATTTAAATTTGTTGACCGGGAGTGTCCGACTGGACGTGGGTCCATTTTCAGCGGAGGCCCGGGGAGAAAAGCTCCACAGTAAAATAAACAGACAGTAGTTACATTGGATTACATAGTGATTAACAATTTAACATAGAAATTACTTACAACATATTTACAGATGAAGAACATAGTACATCAGTAGACAACTAGAATCTTTATCTGTGAAGTACATAACAGGCATTAACAAATGTAACAATGAGAAGTTCCTGCTGTATAATAAGTACTAGGCTTATGAGCATCTGAGCTTGCTATCATCAAGGTAGTTAGTGGAGGTGAAAGAAAGGTAGTAGTTGGATGGGGTGGATGATATTAGAGTGGGAGTTGCAAGGGCATAGCCAGCATGTTTTTAGGTGCGCTTTTAATAAAGTTTTGAAGTTGGTGCATGATTTGTGGGTGGGAGTGAGTTCCATAATTTGGCTATGGCACAAGAGAATAGTGCTTCACCAGCAGAGTTATTGGCTTTAGTGATCTGCAAGTGATTTTGTTGCTGGATCTTAGTGGTCTGGTGGTGCGATAGGGTTGGAGTAGATTCTGGAGGGATGGGACATTTAGTGGATGGTTTACTAGTTTGTGGGCGAGAGTTGATACCACTGAAGGAGGTGAGGGAGTTCAAGCCAGCCCAGTTCAGCAAGTGAGAGACAGTGGTGACTACAGTAGGATGCCCCTGTGGCGAATTTTGCGATTTTGTTGTAGCAGGTCTCTAGCTTGTTTAGATCACATTGCCTTAGGTTGGTATATACTGGAGAGGCATAAAGTAGGGTGGAGATAAGGTGGGAATTTGCTATTGAAATATTTGCTGCTTTGGTGAGAAATTGTTTATTTCTGTATAATGCTCCTAGTTTTTTGTGGACTTTTTTTTATGGTCATGGATATGTGAATGTCAAATTTTAGTTTATTGTCTATTTCCACTCCTAGCAATTTGGTGTGTTCAGTTGGGTATATAGTGGTGTTGTCTTTTGCTGTGATGTTAAAGTGAGAGTTGTTTTGAGTATGTTTGGTGGGTTGGAAGATGAGTAGCTTAGTTTTGTTTGGGTTGAGTATTAATTGGGCAACGGATAACCATGTTTCAACAGAGGAAAAGGCTTCCTGTGTGACTTTTTGCAGTTTGGGTAGGGACTGGGCTGAGCAGATGATGGTAGAGTCATCTGCGTATTGGATGAGTGTGCCATGTTTGGTGGCAGAGGCTAGATTATTGGTGTAAACAGAGAAAGTAGGGGTCCAAGGATGGATCCTTGGGGAACCCCTATGGAGACAGGTAGTTGGGGAGATATGTCATTCTGCCATACAACGGATTGTTGGCGGTCAGACAGGTAACTCTGAAACCAGTTGGTGACTGATTGTGAGAAGGATAGGTTATTGAGGACAGAGATAAGTTGTTTGTGTGGGACCATGTCAAATGCTTTAGATAGGTCTAGGAAAGTAGCAGAGGAGAGATAGCCATTGTTTTATGCTGAAGGATAGTGTTTGTAAAGGAGAGTAAGGCAGTGGTGGTGCTATGGTTTGGTCGGAAACCATGCTGAGTACTGGAAAGGAGGTTGTTAGTAAGGAGGTAGTGTGAGACCTGAGAGTGTATGCATCTCTCTAGTATTTTGGAGAGTGGAGAGAGAATAGCTATGGGGCGTAATTGGTTAGTTCTGCAGAGGGTCCGCCTTTGTGGAGGGAATTATATGTGAGACTTTCCACAATGTGGGAACGTAACTTTCTGACAGCGACTGGTTAATCAAGATGGATACTGGGTAGGCCAGAGCATCAGCTGACATTTGTAGGTATTCACTTGGGAGGTTGTCTGCTGCTAATTTGGTGGGTTTAAGTTTAGTTAAGAGTTTTTTTATGTTGGAGGTAGGTACAGGAGAAAAAGAGAAGGCAGTGGGAGATTACTAGTTGAAGGTGTTGGTTGGAGGAGGGGTTGTGTTGTTTAGCTAGTGATAGTATGGTTTGGGTGAAGTGTGTGTTGAATGAGGTAGCAATATTTTCTGAGGAGTGAGGGATGTTAGGAGGAGGGGTACTGACTTTACCTGGGTGGAGGATGGAGTTTATGGAGGACCAGAATTGTTTGGGGCTGTGTTGTGAGGAGTCTAGGGCAGACTGGTAGTATTGGAATTTGTCCTGTTTTATTAGCTTTTGACTCTATTGCGTAGTTCTAGGAATTTCTGTCCAGCTGGGGTTTTGGTTTTGCGCCAGTGCTCCCAGGCTTTATCCCTGTTTTTCATTTCTGACTTAGTGGTTTTCTGTAGCCATGGGGAGGGTTGTGCTTTGGTTCTGGAAAATCTTATGGGGGCATGGTAATTAAGGATGTTCAGGAAGGTAGTATTAAAAGATTCAACTGCGTCATCTAGACTGAGGTACTTTAGAGCATGCCAGTTACATTCTTTGAGGGATGAGATGAATGTGAGTGGGTTAAAGTTTATTTTTTTACGTATTTGACGATAGATGACAGGTTTAGCTTGGTACTTACTGACTAGTATCCAATCCAGGGTAGAGTGCTTGCTGGAGCTTTTATTTATCCTTGTTGGTGACTGGAGTAGTTGGGTGAAGCCATGAAGGTGTACATGATAGGTTGGATTGTTGCCAGAACAGGATTGCCAGTCAATATTGAAATCACCTAAGATGATAGTTTCTTGGGGGAGATGGTGGGTAGACCAGCTGAGGAGGTTTTCTAGTGGAGGGATGTTTTGGCCAGGTGGGAAGTAGCATCCAATTATGTTGATGGTTTTGTTTCGGTTAATTTTGAGGTTGGTATATATTATTTCTTCATTGCCTATTTGTGGAGCTGATGATTTTAAGATCCACATAGGATCTACAGGATTTACAGAATACTTAGGATTTACAGAAATATTATTTATATAATAGACAATAGATGATTTGGACTGACAAAATTAAAATATAGGCTATATATAAAACTGATAATAATGCATATATAACTTAATTTAAATAATTGCAGTTAAAATATAAGTGTGAATAAATGAGATTAAAATATAACATAAAACAATTATGCTAGAAAAGGCACAAAAATAGAGCTAGTATGCAAGAAAAAAGTTCAAATAGAATCTTAAACAGTAGCCATGACAACTATAACAAGCATTAAAAAATTCAAAGCATGACTTCCACTGGTCATCATGACAAAGCAAAATTTCCAGTAGTTGTCATGACAGCATTTATAACAGCAACATTTGACAAAATACCAGTGAAGAAAAAGGTTAAAATAAAACAGTAATTAAAAGTTTATGGAAAAAGTAACTAAAGTTTTTTAAAAAAAACAACTCTTCACTGTCTTTGAAACACACGGTACTAGCATTATCTGTTCTAAGACCAGAATAATTACTCCCAATTAGTAAAACAGCAAAGCAGCAATGCAATCCCTTATTAAGTTATTATCTGCCTGACAGGAACAAACAGTAGCAAAAGTAGTAAAGTCCTTTCTCTGCAAAAATCTAATTAATGAAGACAAAATAACACACTTTTGTTCATTTCCAATTAGAAAAGCAGCAAAACCTTCAGATTTTTCAAGTATGAGTTGTGAAGTTTCAAAATAAATCCGATCTTGTTGTGTTTTCTAATCAGAATGCAACAGATATGTAAGCTATGTTTAAACATTATAAAACTCTCAGCAGGTAAACTAAAATATACAAATGTTTATCTACAATGTATGTTTCTGACTAACATGAAAATATGAGAACTTTTGACCATGAACTTTTTAAATGTAATATAAACAAAAGTATATAGAGTTTGCAACTGAAATTTATAACTGTGTGCTGCTGGGAAATACAGCAATTATACAAAGAAGATATGTGAAACAAGAAGTGTAATTATTCTGCCCATTGATAAGATCTGTGACTATTCCTAGCCCGTAAGGCTTAGATTGTAAAAGCATAATTAAAACATTCTTAAAACAAATAGTTAAGCCAAGAACAGGAAAACAAAATCATTAGCAGGTAAATGTGAAACCCTACTTAACTGAATATGTGGTTTCTTTATAGAAAAGATATAGGCCAAATAAACAGCAAGTCAAGAAGAGAGTTAGAGGAGAAGAAAAACAATAACAAACTTGGAAACTGTATTATATAGGCCCATGACTGTTTTCTGGAGTCATGTCTCTGACTGTGATATGTTCCAGAAAAAAAACAGGCAAATTAGTTTAAGGCTCAGTAATTATTTTGGTGAAGAGTTAGCTAGAAAAGAAAACTTTAGCTGCAGACAGATTTTCTTTCTTTCTTGTAATTTATCTGTTCAAAAGAATAATTTTCTATTTTTCTTTATAATTTCATATTTCTCTGTATATTCTGTTAACTATATTGCTTAGCTCATTCTTTCCTAAATAAAGTTAGTTGCATTTATTCGTCTATACAAATGTGTCTGATTCATCAATTTACTTATTTTTTTAATTAATAAAAGAGAATGTAAAGCTAAATGGGGACATGCTGCTGTCATCCACCCCTAAGTGGCCAGACTGCACTGCTGCAAACTATCATTTGTGTTTATAAATATTTGGTTTAATATCAAAAATGAAACAGTAACCTGGAGGTCCCCAGTATGGTAATCTGGGGTGGTTACAATTTATTACCTTAGGCCAAACAAAGAACTGTAGTCCTGGAAAATATCACCATACTTCTCTAGAAATTAAAATGTGTGTGTGTGTGTGTGTGTGTGTGTGTGTGTGTATTACAATTTTATTCAATGTACACTTATTGTGGGCAATTGACCACCTAATGGCACTGTAACTCTGAGAGAGTAGTGAGAAAGGTGTCTGGGAAGTTAGCCCAAAAAATCTGCTTGTTGGGAGTGTTCAATGTGAAACTTATCTTTGGGTGTGGATGGTGTAGGGCCATGCACAGGATAAATTTGTATATTTCCTGCATGATCTTGTGACTAAGTTGCATTCAGTGAGTTGTTTATTGACTTATGTTTGTGTGCCATTTTTCTGCTTTAATCTTTGTGGTAATAGTGGTGTGACTTGTAAGACCTTATTCCCCCATGGCCATCAGATTTTAGATTTTAGATCATTTACTTGTGGACAATGGAGCAACTCTAAAAAGACAGTAGCCCCTATCCAGAATACATCACAGTGTTTTGCAGGGTGGAATTCAAATTACCATCTGTATGTCATCAACCTGGCCTACACATCAGTGAGCATACAACACAATACAAAATCCATCTTTATCAGCAGTCCATTACACAGTATCAAATAGTAGCTACAGTGGGTAAAATATATTCTTAACAGTAATCCAGTTAATATAAACACCATTCCAAAGTAGATAACAAACAGCGAGTTCAACAAAAACGTTTGGAAAACAGTCTGAGGTGTAGCCTCATCAATGATCATTTTGAAAGTATTACATAGGAGCAAGTGCAAGTCCAAAAGTACAATGCAGCAATACATTTTCTGGGAGGATTACTTCATTCTGCAGACTCCAAATACAGAACAGTGAAACTAAGTAACTAAGTTTTACTAATTTTTATTTTTTTTTTCAAAATTTGTAAATATTTGCTTTATTATGGGAATATACTGGGGATAATTGTCATTTTCATCATCATCACTTTTTTGCTCTATTTATCAGCAAATGTAATTTGCATTGTTCAGATTTAGTAAGCAGTTTATACTTGATTGTAACCATACACTACTCTGCATTTATATCATTTGACTTGTTTGTGTATATACTTACTGTATGTTTGTTTTTGCCATTTGGACTATCTCGTGACCAAAATCGGTCCAGTGTTTAGGACCAGTTCATGCACCCAATCAACAAAGGAAATAAAAAAATTAAAAAAAAATCTTGCCCTTCTTATTATTGTTGCACATTACCTTTGTCATGTCTATTCTCAGTAAATTCTAAATGTTTTATACACTTTTTTGTAACATATGTCTTGGGTTGTTAAATCATGGAGTTTTCTCCTTCAAGCTTCCACTAAAACTGAGAATCAACCCAGATGGACAATCTCGTAAAAACACATACATACAAAATACATGCTGCACAAGTACCTGACTTTCTCCACAGCTAAAACCACTACTCCAGAAACACAAGTTCTGGACCATGTTCTAAAGGTCATAGGGTTGGATTGCCAGCCATCTTACTAGTGTACAGCTATGACATCCATCCAACTGTAGTACTACATGACTGGCTTAACTTTAGGGCCCATGTCATTATACACTTAGCAAGTAACAACAAAACGGATTATCTCATGGACAGCTCTCGATCCCAGGGACTGAAAACAGTAAAAGCTTAACACAAATGACTACTAATATAAGCTAAAATTCTGCCACAGATTTCCCTTAATAGTGCTGTGGTACCTACAGATAGCATGATGATATATATTAATGTGCCTGAATCTAGTGTACACTTCCACACATCTGAGCTTCAGATAAGTAAGAAAGAAAAACAGAAGCATGAAAGCCAAAAAAAAGACCACTGGATTAGAAGTGAGTTCGGGTTTTATCTTAACAGTCACTGCAACAAGAGGCTATGAACTTAGAGTGCTGGACATTACCAATATCCTGCACTGCCACAACTAAAGTGGATAATCCATGGCTGAAACCAAAAATTACAACACAACAGAAGAAACATCCTGACAAACAGTATGAAATGTTCACAAACAACCCAAAATGAGTAAACAAGTACATAAATATTAACTGTAATAAATGAATAAATATAAACTAGCTAAGAATGAAAAGAGCTATCCAGTAGCATGAAACCTAAATACCAGAAACAAACAAGGTGCACCCAGCAGATCACTACAGTTTAATGCGCTTAGCATTCTATATATTGATACTGTTGTAAGTGCCACCAAGGCAATTCTAGTTACAATGTTCTATGGTGTACAGCGTCTGCATCTATTAGAACAGTACCTCGCGTTTAGTTCTGCACAGATGTGGGTGTGTCGCTAGTGACTGACAGAGGAAAAGGGCGTAGAAACAGTCGATGAGTGACATGCATGTTAATTTGCATGTGACGTAATGCATGTATTCCTGTAAACTGTTGAATATTCATGCATGATAGCAACTTCATGCCCATAAAGCAGCCTTTAGTGAACAAGCCAGTTCCATCTTACTATGCATATCACATGCATACTTAAGCAGAAAGTAATTAGTATTTTTTCTCTTTGTTTTTGCAGGGTGGCAGGTCCCCCCGCTAATTCAATATACCCACTGCGATATACCACTACATTGAGAAAAAGGGTACATTTACTGAGGGCAGATTCAGTGGTTTCTTAACTGTTGCTATTTCGGGACTTAATTGTTGATAGCCACGAAGCATGCATTTCTCATTCTTGATTTCTCATTCCCCTTTCCTGCATCCACCAGTTGCTGTGTTTCAGTAAAACACCATTCCTGTGCAGTCCTTTTGATGAACGCATTCATCAATATTCATTTCGACACAGGAATGAATATTCAGCAGATCCAACAGCCCGCCAGGAATTGATGGCCTGGAGCGGTGGTTATGGTGGGATTTGCTGTTGTGCATCCTGTGAGGTACTGTTCTAATATTAAACCAGGTTCTGGAACTTCTATCTGGACAGAAAGCCTGACAGTTCACACTCTTAAAATTCAGATCAACTAAATATTATGATGGCAGTCTATATGCTCCAAAATATAACATCTAAGATCCTGCACTATCTACTCTCCACAAAGAAAAAAACTGTTATGGTCTGTGTGTGTGTGTGTGTGTGTGTGTGTGTGTGTGTGTGTGTGTGTGTGTGTGTGTGTGTGTGTGTGTGTGCGTGTGTATGTACTCATATGAAAGAGAGAGAGCCACAATACCCTCACACTTCTTTCTTCACTACCAAGATCCCAATTTGATATGAAGTGGTCAACAATGCATTTGGAAATGCTAATTATACAATGGACATGCAAATTATTATCCAAATTTGGAATACCTAACTGGATAATATTCCACTGAGATATAGACACATTTGCACAATAACTTGACAGTTTATCACCTACAAAAAAAAAAAAACAATGTTCACAATTCACAATGAACTATTTTGTAATAGTGGAATAAGTTATGACTGTGTGTGCATTAGTGTGCAACCACATCAGAACTAGAAGGTGAAAAAGACTCTTGACAACATTGTTCTAACCAGCAAAACTTGTATTATTACACATTAGTCAATACCAAGATGGAAAACACTTGGTGTGTAGCCAATCATAAACAATACTAAACATTCTAACAGGAATATTACTTCCCCATATTCCCTCTGTAACTTTCAGCAGCAGAGTATCTCAGCATGACAATATGCCATAGAGAAGTCTTACTAAAACACAGCAAGACAATGTTCCACTTCAAAACCTTGATTGCTAAAAAACTGGACAGCTGCCAATGGCAGTTAAAATAGTATTATCCCTGTCATGTGATCACTAACACCTGGATATGCTCAAAAATTGCACTACTCATAAAAAAATAGAAAGAAAGAAATGAAGTGGACATCTGAATTACTTTTCATTTCGGATTACAAATAATACCTGGCATAAACAAAATTTGTGGTTTAGGTACTCCTTGACATAAGAGTTTGACCCCTTGGGCTTCAACTGTGGGATCAGACCTGGCCAGACAGGAATAAATCTCACCATAACTCACACCCCTGCTAGGTATTAATTTTTTGTTATACATTGGGATTATGAAAACCTTCAACACAAATCAGATCCATTGAAAGAATAGACTAAATGTGCGACTATATCTGCATAACCCATAGATAGCCCATTCTAAAGCTAAACTGGCCCAACTATCACAGCTCAGACAGTAACTTAACATGGAAATTAAAGAACTACCACATTTATTTTCTCACTAAACAGTAGTTCTTAAAGTAACACATTTTATGATACAATGTCATCAGTTATAAAACATCTCATATTTTTAAATTTACTTTCAGCTCTCAAATGTAATATTAAAACTTCTGTTTTTCTTGATCTTTGATCTTTACTTTGCACTACTTTGAAATTAAAATATACTTTTGTTTACCTTACTAAGCTTTATCAGAGAACAAATCCTATTTTGGTCCTACAAAAATTACTCATCGCATCTGCTAAAAAACACTTCTGTGGTTCTTCCTCCTGTGCCCTGACATTATGCAAGTTAAAAATAAAATAAAAAATCATGCGGAAAAAAACTGAGACAAAAAACATAATCCTGACCATTGTACAATAATGATAATACATGCTTAGGGCATGGGTCATGCTTTGCTCCTATAGCCAAACCCCAGGGGCAGTAAATATACCATAGCATAGCGTAAAGCTCATACTATACATATATTATAATTCTGACAATATATATTCCAGCCTGCTTTAGTGCTTAATTCACCGTTGTATATTAGTATTACATTACCACACTGCATAACAGACCTACATGGCTACTGAATTATACTTTCCAAAATACATGGTATGCCATGATTACTGACTAGCAACTAACACAAACTCACCAGTGTATGATACACCTAAACAAAGCATAATTGTCATTGTTTGTAAGTGGTAGTGAAGAAGTTCAGGACAGAGATGAACTAATATGGTCTAACTACTGTTATGCACTCATACGAAAGAAGTATAAAAACAAGTTACAATTTTATAACGGAATACTCTACTTTTAAGACACGGCTTCAGAAACTATTTCATTCTTGAATTAAGAAACAGTCAAAAGTACAGCAATTCTGGCCCTGTTCACTTTTATAATACATCACAATGCAAAACACAATGAGAGCAAAATATGAAAGACTCCTCTCCCCATTATAAAAAACTCAGATCCTACCACTACAGTAAAGCATCTTGCATGTCAGCTGAATACATTCCTTTACAGTATGTCCTGAAATATGAAAATGATATTGCATTAGATTCCTGCCATATTCACTGCTGGGCTTTGAAAAAGCTACTTGATTAAATTGGGGTGCTACTAACCTAAAATATGTATATATGTGTCACCAGGATTGCAAAGCTACACGTTTAAACTACGTTGGGGAGCAAATGGGAAGACTACAGAAGGAAAATGTCAATTGTCAACAAAACAGCGCTTGCAAATATATGCCTTATAACATCACCATAACCCAATGCAACAGAAAGTAAACGCAGTATTCAAGCATTCAGTGTGAACTTCGGAAAAACAAATGACACATAAATAAAAACCTGCTGGGGAACTGGAAGCATAAAAAGTATTTTTACAGCAACAATACCTTATTTTGCACAGTTTCTTATTAGAGATCCTTCTTTGCTTTCATTTTATTTTTCTTTTTGTAAAAAATTAAAAAACCTTTATACACTACCTTCTGAACAAACTGCTTATAGAACTAAAGGATCACCTTGCTTTGTAATGGACAGCCAACACCTAAAATAGCAGCATGTAAATCAGTTCCTGCAGTTTGGGTAAGAAGATGCATAATTCAAGGTGTATAAATGCATATCTCCCTACATTTTGTTACACACACTCACCATAAGTCTTTAACACTTACAAACAACACCAAGTAATCTGGAAGCTTTCCAGCAAGGTTTATTTTTACTGCATGATTCAGTTATGTTTACTCTGTGCTAATGTCTCTGTAACTGCTCCTTAAAAAACAAGCATTACCAAAATAATCATGACAGAATCTGTGCATACCAATGTTCAGCATCTAAGTTTCCAGATAAAACATGAATGAAAGGGGGTGCAAACAAAAAGCCAAGCACATTGCCATTGCCCCATTATAGACACTGATTTTTAAGAGTGATCTAATATTAGAGCAATTACATTATGTCTGCATCTGTGGGTAAACAATGAAACAAGTAACTTAACCTACCTTGGCAAATAACGTGTTGGGTCTCACAGTTTCTTCTACAAAGATGATACAATTTGAAATGGTAATCTTGACTTCAACTATATATAAATATACATACGTTTGTATGTGGGGGGGGGGTGTATGTACGTATGTATATCTGTGTGTTAAGTCCTGTTCAATACACTTTAACAAGTTGCACAGCCCCTATTTTAAAACACATTTTAAATGTTTGCAAGACTGTTATATGATAATATACTTAGATACTATACATATATATATATATATATATATATATATATATATATATATATATATATATATATATATATGCAGACACGTCAGATGTGTTATTCAAATCCACATTTACACTAATGGATCAGAAGATAAGATTCCAACAGAAACTATCTGGTTACTAATTTCCCTGGTATAAAACATTTCCTGTAACGCATGAATTATTTGGAAGCGCACCCACCATCCCTGATACGCCCCACAATGTAAGCCCAACGACATTGATTAAATATTGCCGTGCTGTTTATAGAAGTCAGCTCGTACCACATACCCATTATACCCCGAATGAGGAGACTAAGGTTATTGATCTATTATCCAGCATCTCATAAAGCACCAGAGGAGGGGATGGCTGTATGTACATTTAGCAAGTATCTCTAGCTAGAACTGAAATCCCCCATGCCAGAGAATTTTACACACTGAGCTCGGCATGGCATCCCTGGGGCAGCTACGGTGCTTCCTACGCGACCACCGCCACCTTTACTGTTGCTTTTCACTACAGACTCATAAACAAGGAATGGTGACTGCCCAAACAGACCTGCATGGTTCCCTTACCTATGGTAGAGATGTGCGAAGAGTGGAACTCGTTGTCAGTGAAGCGACAAAGAAGGCAGGTTTTTCCCACGCCGGAATCGCCGATCAAGAGTAATCGATACAGTACATCATACTGCTTGGCCATGATGGGCTAGAAGGAGTAAAGCAGCAGATGCTAAGGGAAGAAACTGCCTATGTTTGAGGGGATGCAGCTCCGGCCCTGCCTCCCATGCCTGGCTCTGTCGCTGATACTGCTGTAACAAGAGAGTCGTAATTGGCAGTTTATGGTTCCTGCCACTCGTTTATCGACAGCGGTGCTCTGCCCGGCTCTCTCAACTCAGCCTAACATTCACTGCTGCAGTTTGTTAATTCCAGTAAGAATAGGCGGGGTTCGAAACTCCAGCTCCCACGCTATCTGCTCCACCGTCTGTGCACTGGCTGCAGCTGTAATGATGTTTGAGGACCCCTGTGCGTTCTGCGATCGCTGAAGGAGGCGGGGAGGGCATCAGGCCACACCTTAACACACACACACACACACACACACACACACACACACACACACACACACACACACACACTCTACTTATTACCTCATTTGATAACTACCTTCCAGCATCCCAAACCATGCACCTTGCGCAACCCACATTTTACGTCAAAGACAATGCATTTTTGTTGCATTCCTTTACCTCATGCATTGTACTACAGGATCCTGGGTCACAAACTGTTGCCCTCCCATTACAAAGTACAGCTTTAATCTGTTTTATTTCCCCGTGGAATGAGGACTCGGTAATATATACTTTATTATGTTGAAGCAGGCATAGCGGGAAAAACAGGATCGTCCTACACAAACGAACACACAGTCAGACACTCACAAAAAATCATAATTCTAAAGTTTTGCATAAACTAAATTGAAGAATAAGCTGGTGTTGTTGGCAAAATAAGAGACGTAAAAATGTTGAATAATCTAAGGAATTAAAGAGAGAATTACACAGGCACATAGATTTCAACGTTTGCGATAAATAAATAATAAGGAGCAAAGTGTCTTAGGTTTGTCACCTTTGGAAGAGGCAAAAATCTGACAAAAGCCTCAACCTTTATTCTGCCCATTGCCCCACCTGTTTATGTGAGTAAATCTGCATTGCTTTTTCTTAAAAGTTATCAATTATGCCAGAAGCAGTTTTGAAGAAATACTAAATAATATGCTAAATGTAACAGATGACAAAATATATAAACGTGCGGCTGTCGTTTGTTGAAACTGTGCAATTAAATAAGAATACAGGCTAAAAATCGTACTGAGGATATGAGGGCACATATAATATCTGTACACCATTTTCTGCATTGTGTAACACAATTTTTCTGAATGAAACTTTTATTAATAGCTACAACATTGTTTACATCGAAGACAACAAAGCATAAGTAACTTTTAAAAAAGAGTGCATAAAGTTTAAGGGGGAGGACAGATCCATTGCTTCACTGGTACATATAAGAATGCTTCTATTTTGTGTGCTGCGTCTTGAGGAATATTCTAATTGCTGATAATGGTCACATTTCACATCATCCAAAATGCCAGTAAAAACAAACAAAAGAC
Source organism: Protopterus annectens (assembly GCF_019279795.1). Taxonomy (NCBI): domain Eukaryota; kingdom Metazoa; phylum Chordata; order Ceratodontiformes; family Protopteridae; genus Protopterus; species Protopterus annectens. The sequence continues at coordinate 399,071,591 of NC_056737.1, read as the reverse complement.
TCGTCTGACAAAATAAATTAAATGCAAATAGGAAATCCAAGTGAAACAGTAATTATTCTGGGAAATAAACTTCTAGAAATATGTGAGCCCCCAGCATGATTCAGAATACCAAAGTGGCAAGCACTCACCAAGACTGAATTTCCTGACAGACACTGATTTATGAATTTCCTGACAAAGACCCTGATTTCCTGACTGTCAGGAAAAATGCCCTACAGATGGTAACTCTAAAGAGGCCACCATCGAGATACATTGCTGCTATAAATAACCTTCAAACATAATCCCAATTTTATTAAAAATTTTATTTTAACACTAATATGTGACATTTATCAACTGTGCCTATCATGTTCTGTGGGGGAATAATCTAAAAATACAAAGCATACCTCTTAACCTCTTAAAGCGAGAAATCTGGACAAAGCCATAAATAAAAGTGGGACAAAGGCCCCAAAATAGGGACAACTGTTATATATTGCTCTTACAAGCCTATCAAGTTGATAGAATAACAGGTTTTGCATTAGCACAAATTTTCTAAAGGGTATGAAGTCAAACCCAAATACCTGTCATTATTTTCTAACTTAAGTCTTTAATGATTTGCCAGAAAACCACGATTTTAGGAAAACTGGACAAAATATATGAGACAAAAATCTGGACATTTAGCAAAAATATATACAGTTGACAGGTATGAGACAGAACAACAAAATCAGGGAGCTCCCTGAATTAATTAATCTGTGAATACACATACAGACAGACACACACAGCTAGACATATGGATAGTTGCATGGCTAGATTGAAGTATACATAGATATACAGTCTGAGATTTGTAAAAATAAACAGTGCAAAACTTCTGTGCCTACTGAGTTTGCATTTATTTCACTTGTGCCAAAATAAATGACTCAATATTAAGTGTGACACATAAATCTTTCTGCTGATTTCTTGTGATTGTGCCAAAAAGAATGTTATCCGATACTCCCAGCAGCACTTTAAGACCAAGAGGATCTTGTACTGTTGGATGCTTCCAATCTTCTTTCACAAGCTACTTACTGGAGGGATTCCAGCTTGGCAGGTACATGCTGCCAGTGTGCTAAACTTCCTAGGCAGGTGTAGAAGGAGGGAGGTAAAACTATGTTCTGCTACTGAAGCTGTGCTGGAATTCCCTGCTTCAGAATGAGGAAGATGGCTTAAGCTGTCATCATATGTATGTTTTACCTGCAGTGATGCTACTTTTGGCTTTATGGTTCCCTTTTTTGCTCCCACACCTGTGTGATATGGCAGATGTGTATTTTCCCTTATATCCCTCTCTTTTCTCTCCCTTCTTAAAACAAACTTAGTCTGCATTTCTTTTATCCTTACCATTTTCTGTGAAGTCCACTAGGTTACCTGCTTTTTGATATACCTGCTTACACTTCTGTATCATTCTTTCCATAGTCATGTTGCTGAACACTGTACATAGAGTCATTATGTTTCTATATTTTTGCCTGCGCAGCTTTTGGCATACACATTTGCTATTTGAAATTTAATGTTTCCAAGGTCTCCCTTATGAAAGTGACTTACTAGTTAAGAAATTAAAGCATAAACAAAAAGAAGTAGCAAATTTTCAAACTTCTTACCTTGGATTGATTATATCCAATGAAATATAGGTTCATATCATTAAAAAATGCAGGGTGTGGAGCCAAGATGGCCAACTTGAGAACAGCACCTTTTCAATGCTCTGCTGTTTCTTTTCTCTTCTCTTCAGCCAAGAAAACGTTAATTTGGAAGCCTGCATTCTATTTAATTCTCTTTATTACTGTTTGAACTAACTTACTACAAACAAATCATGGAGAACCCTTAATATTTTTCCGTCAAACTTACTTGGAGACTTCTTGTCTAGAAAAAGATGCTTCCAAATACTATCATATTGACTGCTCGTTAAATAAATACATGCAACTAGTTATGTCTTCCATGTAAGAACTCTCCTTCAAGATGGATGGATTCCAGGAAAATCTAGATAATTTAAGAGAAAATAGTTTTAAACAAACACATTTGTTAAAAGAAATTATACAGCATAATGTGGATGGAAGACTTAAGAAGGAAGAACTACAAGCACAATTCGTTCTGAAACAAAATACTTGGTTACCTACTAAACTAGATGACTTAGACAATAGAGAGAGAAGGTATAATATCAGAATTTCCAGGCTACCAGAGAAAACAGAGGGCGAAGATATTCTTTCTTTTCCATCTTCCTGGATTCCCAAGTAACTTAATTTGCAAGGACTGTCTTATGGCATAGAAATGGCTCATATTTCAATAGTTAAGCCTACATTTTCTACACCAAGATCTGTAGGAATGCAATTTCTGTCATTTATTAACAAAGAACTAGTCCTAAAAATCTTGTACAGAAGCACCTTTAAATGTTGGTCAGTGTACTATTAGATATGATAGTGACTATTCTACCAAAACAAATGAAAAAAAGGAGAAAATGCTGGTCTTTATTTAAAATATTAAAGCAAAATAATATTAAAGCGCAAATCATTTTTAAATCAAGAATAAAAATTCATTTGAAGAATGGTCTAAGAATCTTCAATAATATTGAATAATCAGCGTCTTTCATAAAGAACAATGTAGTTCCTATTACTGAAGATATGGACTGGGTATCTACAACTCTGAAGAGATCTCCCGAGAAAACAACATGGTCTGATAACAGAAACAAAAAAAAAATCTATCTTTAGATCTACTGCCAAAATCCTTTAGGAATTTTCATAGTATTTCAAGTCACCACAATGTCTGTCTTACTGAATAATCTCCAGATATTAAAATAAATATCTCTATATAAACATATATTTTAAAGTTATTTTACCTGTAATAATTTTTACTTCACTTTTAAACAGGTAATTATAAAGCATAACTCAGTACAGTCTTCCTCTTTTCCATTCCTCTATTTTGCTTTTTTTTTAATCTTTAACAACTTCCTCTCCTCATCTTTCTTAAATAAACAAAAAAAATTATATCTTAGACAATTTCCTTCTAAGAAATTTATTTAGATGCTTGGAACTACTAGCTTGCTGTAATTCCATACTTTTATATACAGTTCATTATCCTTTAATTCTATCACTCATTTAAAAAGTTGAAGTCATTTTCCCTTAATAACTGCCGAGTAGGAAATATGACTCAAATCAAGTTACAGTCATTGACACTTATGGTGTTAACCTTTCCTCAGTGCTAACATACTGCTGAAATATTGAAATATTTTTAATGTCTTTCAGTCTAATAAGTCAGTGTGGAGCTCACTTGGTTAACTGGAGCATTAGTGTTTGAATCAGATACAAAGTGATTTTCTTTTAGGCATTTTAGGCCTAAAAGATTTTGTTACTACTTTAACTAATGTCTATGTTTCATACATTGGTTGAGTTAGCCTGAAACACTCAATTGTTTTTTTTTGTTTTTGTTTTTGTTTTTTTCTGAGATTTTATTTTGAGAAGGAAGACAAATAAATGTCCATTATTTGCCATTTATCAGCCTCTGACTGCCATTACACAAACTCTGTCAGATTGGCAGTCAGAGGCAGTTAATGGATTTAAATTATCATTCAAACTACTACTGGATATCTTAATATCTTTATTGTTGCATTAATAGAGAACTATAATACTCTGTAACCTCTAAAAACTAGGGATCATAGAAGAATAATTAAAATAATATCAACTTACTGCTTGAATCCTGGTGTTAAGCATTTAGTCCAGGTTTCCTCCATCTTTTTCCTATACTTAGATGTTAACTTAAGTCTTCAGCCTAAACCATCTTAACATGAATACTTGACTTAAAGCAATAGTCTTTGTTTTGCATTTAATTTGATTCCCACTTTACGTTTCTATTATAATTTTATTTATTATATCTCTAGTCCTTCATTGACTTAAAATGGCATGTTTTTTGACTAGCTTTTTGAGAATAAAAAGATAACAATTTATTATTAGACATATTACTGGTATTGCTTTAATTTCCTCTATTTGAATATGTAGTCCTTACTGTTTCACTTCACACACTGAGTACACCAGTTCGATTAAATAGTAAGGATAGAAACATTTAAGCTTTCATTTTGGTTGCTGGCTATTTGGGTCATGGACATATGTATTTGTGATTGTGAGAAAGGGGGTAGCAGAAGTAACAGAAACAAAAAGAAAAGGAGGAAAAATTAATAAAAAATGTGGGTAAAAATTCCCTGACAGGAAGCAGCTTGGAAGTGGGTGACATGATGGTAAGGAGGAAGCTGGACATCCTCTGTTTCCAGGAGACAAGATGGAAGGGCAGTGCAGCAAAGTCACTTGGCTTGGGATCCAGGATCTACTACTCAGTGGGAAAACAGACTAGAAATAGTGTGGGAATTGTGGTGAGGGAGGGGATTCAGCTGACAGAGATATCATCAGAATTACTGACATACTCATGGTAATCAGAATCCAGTCTAAGGACAGGGCACTATTCATAATCTCAGCCTATGCCCCACAGCAGGGTTGTGATAATGAGAAAAAGAGTGCATCCAGGCAGCAGTTGCAGGACCTACTAGATAAAGCAGGACAACATGAATTGGTATCAATACTGGGGGACCCTAGTGCACATATTTTGACAGACAAAACAGGCTATGAGAACTGTCTGCGTCCACATGGGTGGGGCAGCAGGAATAAAGGAGAGGCCATTTTAGACTACTGTCTGGCAAATGGCTTGATGGTAGACAACACTTGGCTCAGCAAGACAAGACAGTCACAAGATTACATACAATAGGAGCCAACATGCAACTCAGGTAGACTTTCTCCTAGTAAGGAAAGGGTAACGGGGTAGAATCAGCAAAGGCATCCCTCGTGAAACAGTTGACCCACAGCATATAGCACTGATTGCCAAAATCAAGCAGTGGTTAGAGAAGGCTATAAGGTCAACAGAGATTAGGTTAAGATCTGGACGTTGACTGGAGGGAAAGCACAAGAGCTTAATGAGTTACTAAGGGCTCTAGCATCCAGAAAGATGTGGAAATAAGTAGAGCTGAAGAAGAATGGCAGCACCTCAAAATAGCATGTGTGAGGACTATTGAACAGATATGCATCCGAGCCTTGTATGGAAATAAGCTACATAAGGAATGCAGAGGTTCACAACATCATCAAATAACAGAAGAAGTGCAAGAAAAAGTGGGAAATAGAAAAAAAGGCCCAAGCTAAGAAGGAATATTGGTTGGCTAACAAAGAGGCATAAACAGCAGTTGCAAATGAGAACAAAGCATCAGAGTCACTATACCAGCTTCTGGAAAGTGACTCAGTAGGTGGCACAAAGAAACTATCAGGTTGCAAGGCAAAGACAGAAAGATAGTCAGACACCCATCATAAGAGATGTCAGCAACAATCTGCTCACCAGTCCGTATCAGCTTCTGAATGAAGAAAACTCCACAGAAGCTGTACTGCCCCAAACACAGTCAATGATGAAGGAAGAAGAGAAGCCCACCCTAGAAGAAGTAAGAACAGCACTAAGGAAAATGAGGTCAGGGAAAGCAGCAGGCTCAGGTGAGGTCATGGCAGATATAATCAAGATGCTTTGTGAGTTGGGGAGAAATGGCTCTTGAGGGTACTTACAGCAGTATGAAGAGAAAAGTGAATCCCAGATGACTTTAGAATAAGCATATTAGTGCCAGTGTACATGAGCAAAGGAGACATTCACAACTGTGGGCAGTAGAGTTTTTAAAATCCTGTCACACTGCATGAACGTTCTGGAGAGAATGATTAATAAACAAATATGCAGAACAGTAGAATGCAAGATGGGAAATGAGAAGCTTGCATTCAGATCAGGATGCAGCACAAGAGATCTGATATTTGCAGTGAGACAAATCTGGAGAAGAAGCTGGAGATGAGGAAATAGTTCAACTAGGCATTCCTAGATTTGGAGAAAGCATATGACAAGGTCCCAAGAAAGCTCATTTGGCAGACCTACAGTGGTTCAGAGTCCAAGAAACATTGGCAGAATTAGTGCAATCAATGTACAAAGTCCCAATGACTCAAGTAGTGTGTTTGGTCTCAGAGAAGGGTTCAGCTCTGAGTCCTTTCCTGTTCATACAGGTGATGGACTACATTAGGAAATGGGTCAGAGGAGACAGATTAACAAAGTTGCTGTATGCAGGTGATGTGACATTACATGCAGAATCTGAATAAAACCTCCAGCAATGAAGAGGGAAAGGAAATGTAAAACTGAAGGCACATAGGATGAAACTGAGTGCAGACAGCTGTAATGGCAGCAAATGGGGGAAGTGAAAAGAAGCTCAGAACAGAAACAGAGGGGATGATTGTGGAAGACGTTAACAGTTTCAAGTATGTGGGAATAGTGGCTGAGGAGAAGGGAAGTCTGGTTGAGAAGGTCAAAGCTAGATTCAGAGAGGCTGCGGCCAGCTGGCATAGAGTGTCAAGGGTTGTATATGACAGAAAAATGTCAAAGAAGCTGAAAAGTAAGGTGTATAAAACAGTGCTGTGACCAATACTACTGTGTGATGCAGAAACCTGAGCAGTGAAGGCAGAGCAGTTGAGGAAGCTAGAAGTAATGGAGATAAAGTGCCTGAGATAGGTGGTAGGATGCATACCCTGAGACAGAAGAAGACATGAGAACATCAAAGCAGAAGCCCAAGTAGCTCCAACTGCAGAGAAGGTAAAAAAGAACAGTTTATGGTGGTTCGGGCACATGTGCAGAAAAGCAGAAAACAATATGGTAAGGAAGATTTGGGACAGACAGAAGAAAGCAAGAGGAAATAAAGGCATCCAGCAAAGAGATGGCTGTGTTGTGTGAGAGAAGACATGTGACAGTCAGGCATGACTGTCAAAGAAGGTAGAAGTGTGACACTGAACCAAGAGAGATGATGACAGCTGATGCAACACCCTGACCCCATGTAGAAAATAGGAAAAAGGTGGTTGATAGTGATAATAATGATGTGTGCAAAACTGAGCTTGAATTCTATATGTTAGGTATGCTGTCAATCTGTTTCTAGCTGTTAAAAGTGCTAAAGATAACAGTCTTACACTAACAGAACCATTGCAATATTCATATTTCACAATTATCTTGCTTACTCCAATTTTACTTTTTTTTCTTACTCCAATTTTACTTTTATCTTAAATGATAATACTGCTACTTCAACCCTTTCACTCTTCTCTGACTTATCTAGCCATCCTGACTGTCTTGGGGAGGGGGTGCAAGGACTGATTTACAGGATCTTCTTAAATCTCATTTACCGGATTAAGCTGTGGAAGAGTAGCAGATATATTTTAACGTAGTGTAAGGGGAACTAATATACTGATTGACCATGTGCTACTCGGTTCATGTTACTCATGGTGAGAATTTTTTTTCATTACTATAGTGAGCTGGTGAGCTGAACTGATATGCCTTGAATACGGATACATGTTGATATAGTATTTCAGCTCTTTTGGGTTTTCTATTCTTTATATTTGTAGGCCCATTTATGATAGGGAATCGTTTATGGCTTTGTTCTTTTGAACAGGGTCTGAAATTGTGATTGGATTGATTGCTGGAGCTCCTGTATTGATCTATCACTGATGTCTGTACCCAGTTGTAACCGCTTTTAAAGAATGAGGAAGTAAAGTCATGAGTCAGACAGTTGCATAATTTCCTGCAGAGAAATTGTCAACATACATTGTCTTAATAAGGGTAGGGCTAATGGGGTGGCTGTCACAACTGGAAGCTACTGGTAAGTGATCAAAAGACATTGAGGCTATGGGACTCCAGTATTGGCATTTATGAATGTTAAGATCACATTTGTAGTCATATTTTAAGTGTTGACTATAATGATTTTTTTCTGGTTAAGGAACATATCCCTCAACTTATTAGCACAACAAATAAAATGGGGGCATAGAACCAATGCCAATTTTTGAATATGTACCCATGGTGTTGGTGCTGCGGTAGCATTGTTGCCTCACAGTAAGACGCTGTCCGGTTCGATTCTCAGCTAGAGCGTCTTCTGGGTGGAGACATGCGTGAATGGGTGTACCTTCGTTGAAGGTTGTGCATCAGGCCTGGCAAGCCGGTACATAAAAATCAACTGCCAATCATTAGCAGACCAGAGTTCCGCTGTGGCGACCCCTAACCGGGAAAAGCCGAAAGACACAAACAAACTCCATTTTACTTGCATTATTTTTAACCAATAAGAATCAATATACTCTATTGCCTGAAAGTGAAAAAGGGAAGGAAGAAAGAAAAGAAAAGAAAAAAAACAAGGAGAACGAAATGGAGAAGAGAAAGGAAAAAAGTGGAGGAAAAAAGTTACACCGTAATTTGTATTGTGCATTATGTTATCTTAATTAAATAAGACACATTAGTAAAAACACATTTTTTTTCAAGAGAATGTCTTGGTCCATTTTTAAACAAGGTTTTATTATATCAACCTCATTATTAACATTTGTTATTTTTTTAACTTATTAAAATGTTAACTAATTCTATAGGCTAATATGTTATATTTTATTATATCTCTAGTAGGTTATTGATTATTTATGAATATGAAGATTTTTACTTTATTGCATCCTATGCCTTTTGTTGGCTATCACTGATGTACTAGCTTACAAATTTGAAAAGATGTGTTTCGTTTTTTTATTGAGGCTTCCATGGTGGTGCAGCGGTAGCGTTGTTGCCTCACAGCAAGAGGCTCTCCCGTTCGATTCTCAGCTAATGAGCAGGGAGTGCCTTTTGTGTGGAGTCTGCATGTCCTTCCCGCAGGTCGAGTGGCGTTCCGAAAGACATGCGTGAATGGGCGTGTCTTCATTGAAAATCGGCACCATGAAAATCTACTGCCAATCATTAGCAGACTGGAGTTCCGCTGTGGCGACCCCTAACTGGGAAAACCCGAAAGACAACAACAACAACTTATTAAAATACAGAAATTTTGAAAAATTTTTAGTAAGAATTGTTTCATTGGACACTAACTATGCCATGTGTTGGGATTACATACAAAGTTCCTCTTCAAGTTGAAACTGCTGCAGAGCTTTGTTTTTATTTGTTTTATTCTTATGTATTAAGTTGGCTTCATATTTAAGAGAAAAACGAACAATAACACTTATTGACATTTTAAATAAATAAAAAAAAAACAAGATGCTTTTTATTAGTTTAGATATTGAAAAGACCTTTGATTCACTGTGTTGGTAAAATTTATTCAAACTTTTAGAAGCATTTGGAGTCCCCTTTCAATTCATCTTTGTACTAGAAAATATTATATAAATATGACAAAGCTTTTGTCAAATTGGGCCCATCCTCTTCAGAATGAATTCCTCTAACTAAATGAACCAAACAAGTCTGTCCTTTGTCTCATACCCTTTTTGCCCTAGCTATTAAAATCTTAGCAATCTTTATTAGCTCTAATTCAGAATTAAAGCATCTAGACCTGAATGATTATAATTCCAAAATTATGCTATTTGCAGATGCTACATTAACATTACCAAATTGTGAAAATTCTTTATGTGAACTTGACTTATTTATAAAAAAATCTGAAAAGTTATCAGGTCCTCATTTTAGTAATCTGAAATCTAAATATCTTACTATAAATACAAAAGTAAAATTGCAGATGATACATTGTGATCTTACTGAAAAATAATCTGCAACTCTATCATATCTAAGCATATCTATCAAAATATGTTGAGGAAAGTATAGATGATAGCTATGAAAGATTATTGTAAGACATATTCATTCTGACTTCTTGCTGAAATAAATCAATTACATCTTTTGAGGACAGTCTCCAGTTAATAAAATTGTCTTATATACAAGCTTTAGCTCCTCCTTCCAAAAAGGATCATCTAAAAGAACTTAATAAGTCACTTTTAATTTTTCACTGGTTTTCTAATAAGCCTAGGATTGCTTTAAATCATCATCCTGGATCATGGGAATCAAGGGGTATTAATTTTCCAAACATTGAAATCTATGCAAAGGCCTCCCTTTCTACAGTAATAATTACCTGGTTGAATAGTAAGCATATAGCAAGATGAAGAGTTCTACATCTGTCTTTTCAGTCTTAATAAAATGAAAATAAACACTTCTATAGAAATTATGAATACTGTAATGTGGCTTTATGTATGTATTTATATTCAATTTAATATTTATTCTTCCACAGTCAAAATACATTAATTTTATTTAAAAAACTTAAAAGTCTTCTATTCTTGGTAATCTACATTTTAAACGTTGGTTTATACACTAAACCCTTTAAGTATTACTAAGGGACTTTTGAGATAAATTCCTCTCAGAAATTTCTCGAATGGAAAAGTAATATTTTTAGCTGGTTTAATTTTCTTGATGAGACAGACATTAAATCAAACCTTACTACTAGAATTTGACCTAGATCCCTAAGACTGGATATTTTTTTACAATGTATTAGATCCAATGCACAGAACAAATTTCTTCTTTCATCACAGTCTCGCTACAAAGACTCTCCTACACTAATAAACTAATAATTTGACCTAGATCCCTAAGACTAGATTTTTTTTACAATGTATTAGATCCAATGCATAGAACAAATTTCTTCTTTCATTACAGTCTCATTATAAAGACTCTCTTACACTAATAAAGTTCTTATCTGAAATGTTATACAATAAAATCAGTCCCAAGAACATAATCTCTGATCTATATAAAATGTTTACCTTATATAATAACAATTTAAATAGCAAGTTCTGGAATTTTATTTCATTAAGAGGAGTTTCAATGTTTTCAGAAAATAATAAAACATATATTAAAATCAGTGGGAAATAAATGTTTGGTTTTATTTTGGTGTTTTCTTACTTGGAAATACTTCCATAGGGGCTTCTGCTTGTTGGAGATGTAGTCAAACCTGTAAAGCTAATTAGATAATGTGTTCTATGATTGTACAGCTACTTATGGGAACAAGATTGATAATTTTCTTCAGGATTTATGGACTGACAACTTTTCTTTAATTAAAATGTTAGCTTTATTTAACATAGCAACAGATTTTCAGCATAATAATGGAAGTTGTTATGGGCAATCCTAGCCATGGAGAGGAAAAACATAACTATGAAATGGAATAAATCGTCTCCACCACAGTTTCAAGAATTTTTATTTTCTTAACAAAAATAGCCTAGAAATACACCATCACCAAAAATACATTATTACCAAAGTTTGCTATAAATAACCCAAGTAGATGCTCCCTAAGTTTAACGTTGAAACTGCCAAGCATCTGTTCTTGTCTTATTTCGCTTGGAATGTGGTTCTAGATGGCTGGGGCAAGTCTGAACACAGTCTTTTTTGTCCATAGTACTTTTTTTTTACTCAAATGATTTTTATATTGATGAAATAACACAATAATTTAATACAGCCATAACATTCAATAACTATTTACAGTATTTACATTCAGCCTGACAAAAATGATTCAGATAAAAACATTTGTAGTTAAATAATAAGTTAATATATAAACTATGATAGTTAGGAAGAGTTTGGTTACATCTGTAGGGTATCAATAAAATTCAAAACTTTTCTCCACAGACTATTAACCAATGGCTCAGGAAAAGTTCTTAACTCTTTAGTTCTTTTCTCCATTGGTATGCATTTCTTCAGTGATGGTAGGAATTCCTCCATTGTGGGTGCTACATTAGAGTTCCATCTTCTAGTTATACATTTTCTGGCTATTGCTAACATTGTCCACAACAAATACAGGTCATCTTTTTTCATATTATTATTACTATTAACAACATTCAATAAAATTAAAGACTTTGTCAAAACAAATAAATCAGTATAGATAGCTTGAAGAAATGTGTTAATCTCATTTCAGTATGGTTTAATATTAGTACAGTCATAAAAAATATGAGACCAGTCAGCATTAGTGAACAGATGACATCTCCAACTTAACTTGCTGTTTGAAGGGTTCATTTTTGAGAGTTTCTCAGGTGTCAAAAAGGATCTGTGTAGAAATTTCCAATGAAAAATCCTCCAGAATTGTGAGTAAGAAGTTAAATTAAAAATAACATGTTTGTTTTATCTTCCACTAATAATGATACTTGAAACCCTTTAGTTAGGTATTGCCAGTAAGAATCTTTAGGAGCTGTCTTATAGACAATTAAAGTGTTATATAGGTATGATAATTCTTTCTTAACATTGATATTATTATGTAGAATTCCAAAAATCCAGTTTATAATTTTTGGTACGGTTTTGAAGGATGAGTTATGTGTTATTCTACGCAGATCCTTAGTGAATGCTGTGACACTCTGAAGAACCAACCAGTCATTAGTGGATAGGCCATAGGATGAAAATATACTTTGTGTGTTCAAAGTTTGTTGGTTTTCAATACATTGCAACCAACAAAATAGGTTATTATTTTCCCATAAACCAAAAATCTCTGTATTAGTAAATGGTATTAAAAATCTATGCCACAGTTTTATATCTAAATTTTTGTTAATGAATTTTCTAAACACATCAACAATATTGTTTATTAGTGTTAGTTTAGTTAATTTTGTTGTATTATACTGTAAATCTAAACTTAAATAGTGCCATATCTTTTTATCTTTGTCAGTTACCAAAGCATTCTTTGATAAACAATTTTTATTCATTAGTATAATGGAGTGTAACTTTTTCCAGTTGGAAGATTATCTAGGATTTATACACTTCATCACTATTTTAATTATAGATGCCTTTATATAAGTTTCAATCCTGGGAATTTTAACCCCCCTTGTTCCCATTTTCTGATATGATAATATGCCACTCTATTTCTTTTGGGGTACCATAGGAATTTCATCAGAGCTGAAGTGATTTCTTTAAAGATTTTCTTTCCTGATGGAAGTATAAGGGCTTGTGCTATATATAAAATTTTAGGTAACAAAACCATTTTTATCAGTTGTAACCTATCATCAAATGTTATAAACAAATTATTCTATTTGCTTATTAATGTCTTGATTAAGTCTATGACTTTAGCATAGTTAAGCTGTACAGCTTCCTCTATATTCTTGCCTAGGACTATTCCTAAATAGTCTAGAGTTGAAACTTGGTTTCCAATAATATGATTAACTGGAACCTGTATGTTCTTTTTTTTATTTAATAATAGATATTTTGATTTAGATTTGTTGAAGGAGAGTCCTGAGATTTTTTGGAAATTTGTTGTTACTACATCCACTTCACCTAACACTTCCTTAGAGTTGGTGTATTGGTCATATATATTTATATCTCTTATCTTTGGGTTATTACGTATTAAAATGGCAAGTATTTCTATGGCCAGAGCAAATAGGAGTCCATACTAATTTTGATATATTGTTTTTGTATGGATATGGCGTAATTTTGGTTGTTGCTAAGACTGTTGGCTTGTACTGTGAAATGCGGCAATCTTTTTAATGGTGGCCATACCCCAATACTTACAACTTTAAACAAACATAACCCCAGTAGAAACATGGATCAACATTGTACTGGTAACCAGTTGAAGATTTTCAATAGTTTACAATGGCGGGTATAGGGGCTTATGAGTTATATCTATCAATATAGATGCATGTAGATGTATTTATGTATCTATATCTATCTATATATATCTATATATATATATATATATATATATATATATATATATATATATATATATACACATGGGTCTACTTTTCTTTATCGAAATTTCAAAATCTTGAAAAAGAAAAGTAAAACCCCGCTTCTGCGAAAGTACACTACATCAAAAGTGCAATTTCATAAAAGCCGATTCACCGAATCGAAAAAAAAATTAAAAATACTGTAAACACTGTTTTGCAGGGGTGCAAGCTCCCCTGCATCCCCCATGTGGGGGGCTGTGCCCCCACACCCCCCTACTTCTCCGAGATCGCACTAGAATGGGGAAAAGGATATATTTCCTTATCCCCACTGTAATGTGCTTTGGTGAATCATCTTTCACGAAAGTGCTCTTTTGAAGTAATGCACTTTCGCTTAAGTGGGTTCGACCTTCTGTTTCTCGATGAACTGTGTTTTCGACAAACAGGAGACCCAGTTTTTTATATATATATATATATATATATATATATATATATATATATATATATATATATATATATATATAAAGACATACATATATGTCTCTCTCTCTCTCTCGGTATATATATATATATATATGTGTGTGTGTGTGTGTGTGTGTGTGTGTGTGTGTGTGTGTGCGTGTGTGTGTGTGTGTGTGTGTGTGTGTGTGTGTGTGTGTGTATATATATATATATATATATATATATATATATATATATATATATATATATATATAGATATATTTCTGAATATATATGGGGTATCTGACAAATCTTCGAACGCTCAAAATTTTGAACCTTACATGGTCGAGACCAAACATCTCTATGACGCTGTATGGTGCAGATAGGGAGAATTTCCCTTTTCTGCACTGAAGTGCGGTCTCAGAGTTGGTATATTTAAGTAGAGGGGGTGGGGTGCAGGTGGGCTTGCCCCCCTGCCTACGCTGTTAAAGTGTTTTTTTCTTTTTATACTTTTTTTTTATTTGATGTTCGAACATCCAAATATCGAACATTTGGTCTCAACCATGTAATGTTCGACATTTTGGATGTTCAAACATTTAACATAGACCCATGTATATATATATATATATATATATATATATATATATATATATATATATATATACATATACATATGGGTCTACTTCAAATACACAAAATCTCACTTACTCAAATTTTAAATTACTAACATGGAAATAGTGAAGCTGCATTTTAATGAACACTTACATTACCAATATTGTAACCAGGGAATGAAGGCAGTTGGCCAACAGGAACAAAAAAACATACTGAAGCATGTCAAACCCACACCCCCCTAACTAAATAAACCAACTCAGAGATCACACTATAGTGGAGAAAAGGGCAAACTCTCAAATGTTGGCTGACTGCCTCCTTTTCCTGGTTACAATATTGGTGATGTGAGTACTGAGGTACTGCTTAAGCGTGGGAATGTAAGTCCCATAAGCATGTGCAGTACATCAAGAAAGCCGCAGGATACAGAAAGAAAGCAGAAGAGCACTACAGCACTGTTATACAAATACATTATTTAAGAAAAGTAAGTAATTTTTTTCTTACATAATGTCATTTTATAATAGCAATAACCAACATCTGGGCATGATATATTGAAGATTTACTCACAGTTACCTTTGTTTAATCAGACCAACCATGGATAAATCTTCAATATACCACACCCAGTCACTGGTTAGTGCTATGATGCACACTTTAAGCATTCCATATTCCCAACATAAAAAAAAATGGAACATTCATTCATTGTATGTAGCTAGATACTTAAATTACAATCTGCGTAAAAAAATAAACACATAATCATATGTTATAATAGGATGTACAAATTGATCAGTTCAGCAAATATATTTGCAGTAATTGCATGGATATACAAGTGTAACTTTGTTACTTTTGAAACTCACCTTCTCATTTTTATAACTTAATTGTCACCATAGATTACAATTAACCTTAAAGGAGAACCCTGAAATATTAGCTATAATTCCATTGTTACGCATCCACTGGCGGAATGCTCCCATTTTTATTATTTGTTTAATTAATTTTACCACATATAACATTAATATTCCAACAATATGTGATAGGAAGATTAAAAGCAGTCTTATTAGTTGCTCTTCCATGCAGCACCCTCTTACTGAAAAAAAAATGTTTTTCTGTAGTTGATTTTGGTTGCAATACTTGTGGTAGTACAGAGTCAGTTTCATGTGCATCATAACCTTTCTGTAAAAAAGTCATTTTCATACCATCACTAGATAGACATGACATTCAAATAAACTGACCTTTCAGTATGTTCTTATAGATATATCTAAAGTACATACTTTTCCTATCAAGATAAGAATTCCTTTTACTAGGTTTATTATACATATCATTTGCCTATTTGCCATTTCCACTATAATACACCCATATATCCAAAACCTAATGCATTCTTTAGAGTAGTGAGGCTAAAAACATTGGAATTCTGTGCTAACTTCAAAACCCCTTATAATAATTCGGCATTATCTCTCAATGCAAATAATGATGTCATCAACAAACATAGCATAAAAACAGATCTTGTCCACCAATGCATTCCCCTTTAAGAAGATCAGTGTTTACTTATGGAAGTTGGTTTGTTAGAATCTAAATATGTCTCACAGGGTGGCGATTATACATTTAAGATCACCCGATGCAGGAAATCATTAAGAAAAAAGTATATTTCTCAGCCAATGGTCAGCTTATGGAACAAGCTTGCCTTTACATATACGTAAAAGTGAGTGATATTTGGAAAGAGTATATAGTCTTTTCAATAAAAATGGAGACTGTGTTTTAATTGGCTTTTCACCCTTAGTCAGTAATACTGACCCATGAAATATGAACTAAATTCATATAGCTGCTCACACAAGGTGTGCCCTTGGCCATTTCAATTTTCTGCAAGTACAATGTTTATGTGTGTGATGGAAAGAGAACAAGTATGGCCAATATGTTACTCTTAGATACACTGCAACACCACTTTCCACACACACACACACACACACACACACACACACACACACACACACACACACACACACACACACACACACAACCATATGAATAATCATTGCACTTTGATTTCAGCAAATATGATACATAATGTGACACTGTTCTTGCCAAGCAAGATCAGTGCTTATTTTACATCCCAGCAACAGCAGGAGTAAGTCACTTTTATCCAACAGCATTTTGTTGATCGTACACACATCAGCTATCTGGTTGTGATAAAAAAGAAAAGTATTATAACGTGCCTCATTCAAATTCACACTAGCCCTGCAAGGCCATGTTAAAGACTGATTACTTTCATCCACAGACAGCCCTTTTACCCATCAGTTTGTTGAGTGTGTACATTCCTCAGATATCTGATTGTGGTGAAAATATATAATGTTTACAGTAATACATTTCAAGTTTCTTTGACTCAGCCACACAGTGGCCTCAGTAAAGTATTCTAACGTACTTCACATAAATGCACACTAGTCCTCAAAACCAGGTTAAAGACTGTTTAGCTTTAGCAACAAATGCAGAATTACTTGTTTTCATCCACAAATAGCTCCTATACCAAGCAATTATAGCTAGTGATTTGATTGTGTACACCTTCAATTTCTGATCGTGACAAAAGGCCAAACAAATGTAATTTAACTTTGTTTCATACAAACAATAGCCACAGTAAAGTATCCCATAGGACTTTATACACATAATCCTGCAAGGTTGGAATGACTGTTTAATCTGAACAAACACCAATAGGATCAGCTCTTTGCATCCACAAACAGCCCCTATACTCAGCAATTATATCCACTGTATCATCTGTGTATACCTTAGATTTCTGAGGGTGAGTAAGCAATGTATTTCAACCTTGCTTCACACAGATGTGGCCACATTAAAGTATTCCAACTTACTTCACGCAAGTTCAGACTTGTCCTAGAAAGACAGATCAGTGATTACTTAACCTGACCAAAAAGCAGTAGGGTCAGTCCCTTTCATCCACAGTCTCTGTAACCAATAATTATGGCTACTTTACTTTATTTCATCTTTGTTTCATATAATTGATAGCAACAGTAAAGTATTCAAACTTGCTTGAAACAAATACACATTAGTCCTGCAAAGCAAAAATAATGGTTCAGTCATTTCCATCGAGCAACAGCCCACATATTCAGCAATTATAGCCACTTTGTAGACTGTGTACACCTCAGATGATTGCTTAAAATAAAATATACATTACTCTGACAAAGCCAAACACTGCCCATAATATCTACGTTTGCTGGTCAGGATAAAAAAAGTTTACTTGTTACAGTCCAGAGCATCTTGAGTGAGCAGCACCCCAACCATAGCTTTCTCTTGCATATCCTCATGCTGCCACTTCCTATGAGCTCCCATTTTTACTCTCTCCATAATATGTACTGTACCATTCAAGAGTTATGCATTGCCTGCTCCTTGCCATCCTACCCATGATCTAGACAACAAATTAGAGAGCATCTAAGATTCTTTAGTTAATTGTCTAGATTGTGAGTGGGTCAGAGCTGAAAGCCCAGATATAGAGTTGTCAGGTGTGCATCCCCTCCTAGATAAGGTGCACAGCCATGGCTTCTTTGAAGAGAGGACCTACAGAAACAGCAACATTCTTTTATGTAAGAATAAATAAATAAATACAATTAAGAAAATTACCACTACTGGAATTGTATGCTGGGGGGTTGCTTGGTTCATTTATGGTTAAGGGCAGCCTTGTTCTTTGCTACAAATATTAAACCCAAAATCACACAATTTAAGACAAAAATTCTACTTTTGTCATGACTTAACAAAGTATACCTTTCAACCTTCTCAAAGGTATATTCTTCATCTGGTGAAACTCCACTCTGAGACGATTTTTAAAAAATACATAAAAATTCTCAGAATTATAGCTAGATGAATTAGAGCATCAGAGTAAATCCCCAAAGTGAAATGAAAAAAATGAGAAATGGATGACTTCTATTAATTACATATTTGACAAAGTATCAGCTAAACAAGTTAAAAACAGTGCTAAATGGGCAATTTTGCAAAATAAACAGTAGTTTAAAGGGAAAAAAAGCAAGCAACAATAGACATCCTATGTCACAATTCAGTAAACAAGAAAGTACTGAAAACTGGGAAGGTGAAACAGCCCCTTTCCCTTCATTTATTTATTTATTTACACTTTGTTGAATGAGGTAGTCCACTAAGCCAACAGACTATTTTCAGGAAAGACCCATGGGGCATTCATTCTAACTAGGGATAATTTGAGCATGGCACCAGGGAACTCCCTTTTATTTATAATCAAAGCCATGGGATTCTTTACCTCTACTTGAGCAGCCACCAGCTCAGGCAGGTGAGACCTAACTTTAACATATAATCTGAATGACAGTACTTTCAGGTGTGCTAGATCCCTTATAGGTCAATACCATCTCAGTAATGGGAAATTAATGTAAGCATCTGGGGTGGGGAATAAAGCCCAAAGCTTTCTGTTCTTCCAGTACCAAAAGCAAGCATGCCACTTGTTGAGCCATGAGCACATTGATTTTGCACAGTGTTTGAGTTCAGCACCTGTTTGCTATTGGTTGGGAAGATGGCCTAATGGTTAAAGTGTTTGCCTTACAAACACAAGGTGCAGGGTTTGAGTCTCACAAGGGATAACTGGCTAGGCTTAAAATGGCTCACAAGGGCAGTTAGCTTAGTACTAATCTATGAACCTATGAACCTATATACATCTGAAAATCATAATGGGATCCATATTATCACCTACACTGTCATCAACATTGATAATTCAAGGCATTTTTTTCAGAAAACTAGAAGGAGTGCAACCATTATTCTTCTTATTGTATTACTATCAAACATCGGATGTGTACATAGTCAACATAAAAGTGGCTAGAAAAGCTAAGTATTGAGGTTGTTTGTGGTTGATTTTGGTAAATCTACAAAACCAAGGTGGTATAAGTCACTACATTTTTCACCTTGCTAGTAATGATGACATTAAGGTGGTTGATCGTACTACGAATAAATGTTGGATTTGGCTGCTATTAAAAACAATTTTTAGCAGTATTGGCAGACCCAAAATAGCCCACCATATATTTACTATGCATATTTCAGAAAAGTGCATTGATTCTTATCTGACTGAACTGTGGCATATTACCAAAGACTATGAGTTTGGGGAGGTGCATGACTCATTTATGAGACACCAAATTGGCAGTTATATTAAAATGACAGATTGCATTGTCTGTGCCATTAAAATCACAATGTAATAAGTGAACTACTGTACAAGAGTGATTTAACTTTGGATAAAGTGGTGAATGTGTACAGAACAGCAGAACTAATTAGCATACAATCAAAGGAGCTAGCTGAGGATAAGGATGTGTGTAAAATTAAAATGCAGCTAAACCTGTTAATATAAGGAATAATAATTCTATCTAAGCAAAGTACAATGCTTCAAACTGCATGTCATCAAGAAGAGTCATTGTGAATCTTAAGTGCCTTGATGATACAGGAAAACAATGAGAAGTGATCAGCTCAGGAACCACCATTTTGGTCAGGGCATGGATATCAGCACAGTAAGAATCCATGTTCATCACACAAAAGAGAAAATGCAGGAAATGTAGATTGCCTAATCATTTTCTAAAGTCTGTAGAGCTAGAGACAAGAAAAGAAAAGACAGAAACGCATTGTGTAAGTGATTGATGTGAAGAAAACTGTTGGCTGTTCTTTCACTAATAAGTCTCTTTCTAACTCAATCATATCAGTTTGTAATTGCAGTTGATGTGTTCATACAAACAGTATGAACATTTCTTCACTGGGTGGGGAAATCAGTAGTGTTGTCACTGTGAAAATCCCCAGACTGAGAAGTTGTTCATAAATACAGAAACTCTCATGTAAGCTTGACACAGCAACATAATACAATAGCATAAATGGAAATGCAAATAGAGAATTGAGCTTGAAGGGATCTTTGTTAAATTCTCAAGTTTCCACAGTACATCAAAAAAGAACTATGTTGTAAGTACAAAAACTAAGAGTACAATTTATGGTTTTAAGTGATATCAATACAGCAAACAAATACTTCAGACAAGCAAACTTTGAACAATTGAGAATGGTAAAGCAATTTCATACTGTGCAGATACAAGTGTAGAACATAAAAGGTCATCATGCAGTCAAGATGATTCACAGACTTGAAGAGACCATGATTTGCAGGCCCATGAAACAAATGATTTGCAGAGTCACAGCAACTATATTTCACTTGATGGAGAGAAAATGATTTGCAAAATAACAAAGGCATTAGCTCATAGACTTATGAGGCAAAGAATGTGCATATTCATACAGTATAGAGTGATTTTATGAACAAGCAAAGTGCAGTATGCAGTGATGCCGGAAAGCAAAATTCAAACATAAACATAAACAATAATATAAAAAAAAAACAAACGAAGCACTTTCTGGAATGCAGAAACCACTGCTCCAAAGAGAAAAGAGCAACTTTAATGAATTTTAATGCACTAAACACACAAGCCAGCATTTTCTTCCTGTTGCAAACAGGACTTCATCAGAAATGCACTCAACCCACATTTCATTACTTATATAGCCATTAACTCTCTGTTAGTCAATTACCTAATCAAAATCCAAGCAACCAAAGTTGACCAAATATAAAATATAAAATATGTATGTGTAACTTTGAAATGTTACTACAAACTTTATCATAAACAATACAATAAATATTATATGTGCACATAATAGACTAGTTAAAAACACCCCATATCAACTTATAATGAATATCATTATAATAAAATAACAATCAACTTTTTAAACCTATTATTTAACAATTATAGAATTGCTTAACTCTCCTGTTTTTCTAAAAGATAGCACAATAGCACCATCTATTGGTTAAACAACCACATTACATATAAAACCCATCTCTTGACAGGACAAGGGCAAAACTGAGTAGATATATCATTTATATAAAATATTTATGTAAAACATTTGTGTAAAATATTAATATACAATATTAAATTCTTTAACATATGTTATTGATTAAGGTTAATAAAAATTAATAAAAATTAACTATTTGTATGAATAGGGTCCTGGTTATAGTTTGGCAGACCTAAGTTTAAGGACAGGGGCCAGAGATACATGTTCATTGAGTCCTGGTAGTCGGTTGGCCTCTAGTTTTAATTGCCAAAATAATTCTCTGAACTCAATGGTCGTCTCCCAAGCCCCCTACTTTTTCTATAACAAAGAAACCAAAACATGCTTCCTAACACTGCGTACTGTGTTTGTGTAGGGCATTGTTAGGATCTTGTTTCCTAATGTCTTTAAGGTGTTTATAAATTCGCCTTTTAAATTTCCTATTGGTCTTACCTATGTAAAAGCACCCACAAATTTTACAAATAGCGACATATACCACCCCCACCGTGTCACAGTTACAATAGGTGTTGGTCTCAATGCATTCGTTCCTACCTCTTAGGTTCATCTTACTCCCATGTAGGATGTATGGGCATTGTGTACAGGAACCACACTTATATGTTCCTTTCTTTTGTTTGTCCAGTTTGGTTTTCTGATTTTCTAACATGTCCTTTATATATTCCTGCCCTTCCTATATGTAAATTTCAAAGGGTCCTTGAATAACTGCTCTAAGTCAGAATACTTTCCAAACCTTTCCCAATTCTTTGATACTACATCCCTAATGTAATAAACGTTACTACTGAAGTTCAAAACAAAATTGTTATTTCATTTTGGTTCGGGGATGACCTCATTAGCCTAAGCCCCTCCTAAATCAGGTAACCCTAAAATAGGACTAAATCTAGCCCCCCTCTCATTCTGAACTTCTTTCTCAATTTCTTCAACCAAGGCCAGGGGGCAGTTTGTATCCAAAAACATTCTCTTCAGTTTATTACTTTCCACCAAAAAGTCTTCATCTCATGAAGTCATTCTGCAACTTCTAATAAACTGCCCTTTCACAATTCCTTTCTTTTGGCTATAAGGGTGGGCACTAGTGAAGACTAAATATGAATTTGAAAATGTTTCCTTCCATAAACTTTGGATTTGAACTTTTTAATCGCTGGCACCTTTTCCATTAAAACATCTAGGTATTGTATCCTCTCATGGGATATGACGTGGGTGAACTTCAAAAAGTCTGTAGTGTTGTTCACATATGTTATAAATGTCTGTAACATTAATTCAGTTCCTATCCAAAAAATGCAAATGTCATCCAAATTTCGTCTATAATGGCTCCAGTACTGTGAATATTCTGAGTGGAATATGTATTTCTCCTCCCATGTAGACAACACTAAATTGGCATACATGGGGGCACAACTGGACCCCATGGCTACTCCACTAATTTGCTTGTAGAACTCCCCCTCAAAAAAACAAAAATTGTGTTTGAGTACAATATCCATAAGCTCCACCAGAACTAGAGTGGTGTTAATATCAATGCTACCTTTCATCCTAAGTGCTTCTTCAAACCACTCAAGTCCCAAATTATGGGGTATGACATTAAACAAATCCTGGATATCAAGTGTAACAAAAATTAACTTATCTCAATACAGGTCACCCTGAACACTTCTAAGGAAATCCCAAGAGTCCTTAAGGATGCCCACCTTCTCAGACCACACCTTTTTGAGACTCAAATCTAAGTATTTCGCTATTGGGTAAGTTTTTGATCCCGTAGCGGCCACAATTGGTCTGAGGCGTGGGTCATCCACGTCCTTATGGACCTTGGGTATGCCAAATATTAAAGGGATTTTGGGTTTATCTAGAACTAAATATTGATACACTTCTGGCCTACTAGTTTCATCATTAACCATTTCTTTAAGCATAACATTTATTTTTTTGATATGCCAGGTTAATCTCATTACATGACACTCTCGAATATCTGTCTGT